>NW_028181313.1:0-130570 GCF_964211825.1 Aythya ferina | reverse complement strand
ACCCCAAAAAACATGACTCTGCCCCAAAAGTCCCCCTAAACCTACCTGATGCTCTCCAAAAACCCACAATTTACACTTTTCCACCATGATGACCAACAAGAACCCAACTAAAACCCAATGGAGACCCCAAAACATGTCAAAAACACGCTAAAAAAGGAACTGCATCACCCAAAAAACAGAAGAAAAGCCCAAATACCATGAATCCACCCCAAAAGTCCCCTAAACCTACCTGAAGTTCTCCAAAACCCACAATCTACACTTTTCCAACACCATGACCACGGAAATCCCAACGAAACCCAATGGAGACCACAAAACACGTCAAAAACACCCCAAAAAAGAACTGCGTCACCCCAAAAAACAGAAGAAAACCCCATATACCATGAATCCACCCCAAAAGACCCCCTAAACCTACCTGATGTTCTCCAAAACCCACAATCTACACTTTTCCACCACGATGACAACAAAAAACCCAACAAAACCCAATGGAGACCCCAAAACACGTCAAAAACACACCAAACAAGAACGGAATCACCCCCAAAACTGGAAGAAAACCCCAAATACAATAGATCCACCCCAAAACCACCCTAAACCTACCTGATGTTCTCCTCAATCTACAATCCACTCCCAACCACCAGAAAACCCAAGGGAAACCCAACAAAACCCAACGGAGACCCCAAAACACGTCAAAAACACCCCAAAAAAGAACTGGATCAGAAAACAAAAACAAAAACAAAAACAAAAACAAGAACTATGAATTTTCCCCCAAAACAAGCCGAATTTTCCCCCAACAAGCCTAAACTCACCTGATCTTCTCCAAATCCCACATTTCACTCCCATTCACCATCATGACCAACAAGAACCCAACGAAAACCCATGAAGAACGCAAACACCTCAAAACCCCACAATCAAACAAAATGCAACGGAGAACCCAAAACACGTCAAAAACACCCCAGAAGAGAACGGGACCACCCCAAAAAACAGAAGAAAACCATAAAAAAGAGAAGAAATCCCCCAAAACCATAGATTCATCCCCCCAAAAAACCTTAAACTCACCTGATGTTCTCCAAAACCCCCAAATCTACACTTTTCTACCACCATGACAACGGAAAACCCAACAAAACCCAACGGAGACCCCAAAACACGTCAAAAACAACCCAAAAAAGAACTGCATCACCCCAAAACAGAGAAGAAAACCCCAAATACCATAGATCCACCACAAAAGTCCTCCTAAACCTACCTGAAGTTCTCCCACACCCACAATCTACACTGTTCCACCATGATGACCACGGAAAACCCAACGAAACCCAATGGAGACCCCAAAACACGTCAAAAACACCCCCAAAAAGAACGGGATCAACAGAAAAAAATGAAAGAAAACCCCAAAAGCCATAGATCCACCCCAAAAGTCCCCCTAAACCTACCTGATGTTCTCCAAATCCCAAAGTCACTCCCAACCACCAGAAAAACCATTAGGAACTCAACGAAACGCAACGGAAACTCCAAAACACCTCAAAAACACCCCAAAAGCGAACACGATCAGAAGAAAAAACGTGATTTAACCCCCAAATAACCCTTAAACCTACCTGATGTTCTCCTAAATGTACAATCCACTCCCAACCACCAGAAAACCCAAGGGAAACCCAACAAAACCCAACGGAGACCCCAAAACACGTCAAAAACACCCCCAAAAAAGAACGGGATCACTCCAAAAACAGAAGAAAACCCTAAAAAACAGAAGAAATCCCCCAAAACCATTGATTCACCCCAAAAAAGAACAGAATCAACACAACAAACGGAAAGAAAACCCCAAATACCATAGATCCACCCCAAAAACAACCCTAAACCTACCTGATGTTCTCCAAAACCCACAATTTACAATTTTACACCATGATGACCAACGAGAACGCAACAAAACCCAACAGAGACCCCCAAACACCTCAAAAATTTCCCAAAAACAACGGGACCACCCCAAGAAACAGAAGGAAACCCCAAAAAACATGACTCTGCCCCAAAAGTCCCCCTAAACCTACCTGATGCTCTCCAAAAACCCACAATTTACACTTTTCCACCATGATGACCAACAAGAACCCAACTAAAACCCAATGGAGACCCCAAAACATGTCAAAAACACGCTAAAAAAGGAACTGCATCACCCAAAAAACAGAAGAAAAGCCCAAATACCATGAATCCACCCCAAAAGTCCCCTAAACCTACCTGAAGTTCTCCAAAACCCACAATCTACACTTTTCCAACACCATGACCACGGAAATCCCAACGAAACCCAATGGAGACCACAAACACGTCAAAAACACCCCAAAAAAGAACTGCGTCACCCCAAAAAACAGAAGAAAACCCCATATACCATGAATCCACCCCAAAAGACCCCCTAAACCTACCTGATGTTCTCCAAAACCCACAATCTACACTTTTCCACCACGATGACAACAAAAACCCAACAAAACCCAATGGGAGACCCCAAAACACGTCAAAAACACACCAAACAAGAACGGAATCACCCCCAAAACTGGAAGAAAACCCCAAATACAATAGATCCACCCCAAAACCACCCTAAACCTACCTGATGTTCTCCTCAATCTACAATCCACTCCCAACCACCAGAAAACCCAAGGGAAACCCAACAAAACCCAACGGAGACCCCAAAACACGTCAAAAACACCCCAAAAAAGAACTGGATCAGAAAACAAAAACAAAAACAAAAACAAAAACAAGAACTATGAATTTTCCCCCAAAACAAGCCTAAACTCACCTGATCTTCTCCAAATCCCACATTTCACTCCCATTCACCATCATGACCAACAAGAAACCAACGAAAACCCATGAAGAACGCAAAACACCTCAAAACCACCCACAATCAAAACAAAATGCAACGGAGAACCCAAAACACGTCAAAAACACCCAGAAGAGAAACGGGACCACCCCAAAAAACAGAAGAAAACCATAAAAAGAGAAGAAATCCCCAAAACCATAGATTCATCCCCCCAAAAAACCTTAAACTCACCTGATGTTCTCCAAAACCCCAAATCTACACTTTTCTACCACCATGACAACGGAAAACCCAACAAAACCCAACGAGACCCCAAAACACGTCAAAAACAACCCAAAAAAGAACTGCATCACCCCAAAACAGAGAAGAAAACCCCAAATACCATAGATCCACCACAAAAGTCCTCCTAAACCTACCTGAAGTTCTTCCCCACACCACACATCTACACTGTTCCACCATGATGACCACGGAAAACCCAACGAAACCCAATGGAGACCCCAAAACACGTCAAAAACACCCCCAAAAGAACGGGATCAACAGAAAAAATGAAAGAAAACCCCAAAAGCCATAGATCCACCCCAAAAGTCCCCCTAAACCTACCTGATGTTCTCCAAATCCCAAAGTCCACTCCCAACCACCAGAAAAACCATTAGGAACTCAACGAAACGCAACGGAAACTCCAAAACACCTCAAAAACACCCCAAAAGCGAACACGATCAGAAGAAAAAACGTGATTTAACCCCCAAATAACCCTTAAACCTACCTGATGTTCTCCTAAATGTACAATCCACTCCCAACCACCAGAAAACCCAAGGGAAACCCAACAAAACCCAACGGAGACCCCAAAACACGTCAAAACACCCCCAAAAAAGAACGGGATCACTCCAAAAACAGAAGAAACCCTAAAAAACAGAAGAAATCCCCCAAAACCATTGATTCACCCCAAAAAAGAACAGAATCAACACAACAAACGAAAGAAAACCCCAAATACCATAGATCCACCCCAAAACAACCCTAAACCTACCTGATGTTCTCCAAAACACACAATTTACAATTTTACACCATGATGACCAACGAGAACGCAACAAAACCCAACAGAGACCCCCAAACACCTCAAAAATTTCCCAAAAAACAACGGGACCACCCCAAGAAACAGAAGGAAACCCCAAAAAACATGACTCTGCCCCAAAAGTCCCCCTAAACCTACCTGATGCTCTCCAAAAACCCACAATTTACACTTTTCCACCATGATGACCAACAAGAACCCAACTAAAACCCAATGGAGACCCCAAAACATGTCAAAAACACGCTAAAAAAGGAACTGCATCACCCAAAAAACAGAAGAAAAGCCCAAATACCATGAATCCACCCCAAAAGTCCCCTAAACCTACCTGAAGTTCTCCAAAACCCACAATCTACACTTTTCCAACACCATGACCACGGAAATCCCAACGAAACCCAATGGAGACCACAAACACGTCAAAAACACCCAAAAAAGAACTGCGTCACCCCAAAAAAACAGAAGAAAACCCCATATACCATGAATCCACCCCAAAAGACCCCCTAAACCTACCTGATGTTCTCCAAAACCCACAATCTACACTTTTCCACCACGATGACAACAAAAAACCCAACAAAACCCAATGGAGACCCCAAAACACGTCAAAAACACACCAAACAAGAACGGAATCACCCCAAAACTGGAAGAAAACCCCAAATACAATAGATCCACCCCAAAACCACCCTAAACCTACCTGATGTTCTCCTCAATCTACAATCCACTCCCAACCACCAGAAAACCCAAGGGAAACCCAACAAAACCCAACGGAGACCCCAAAACACGTCAAAAACACCCCAAAAAAGAACTGGATCAGAAAACAAAAACAAAAACAAGAACAAAAACAAGAACTATGAATTTTCCCCCAAAACAAGCCTAAACTCACCTGATCTTCTCCAAATCCCACATTTCACTCCCATTCACCATCATGACCAACAAGAACCCAACGAAACCCATGAAGAACGCAAAACACCTCAAAACCACCCCACAATCAAAACAAAATGCAACGGAGAACCCAAAACACGTCAAAAACACCCCAGAAGAGAACGGGACCACCCCAAAAAACAGAAGAAAACCATAAAAAAGAGAAGAAATCCCCAAAACCATAGATTCATCCCCCCAAAAAACCTTAAACTCACCTGATGTTCTCCAAAACCCAAAATCTACACTTTTCTACCACCATGACAACGGAAAACCCAACAAAACCCAACGGAGACCCCAAAACACGTCAAAAACAACCCAAAAAGAACTGCATCACCCCAAAAAAGAGAAGAAAACCCCAAATACCATAGATCCACCACAAAAGTCCTCCTAAACCTACCTGAAGTTCTCCCACACCCACAATCTACACTGTTCCACCATGATGACCACGGAAAACCCAACGAAACCCAATGGAGACCCCAAAACACGTCAAAAACACCCCCAAAAAGAACGGGATCAACAGAAAAAATGAAAGAAAACCCCAAAAGCCATAGATCCACCCCAAAAGTCCCCCTAAACCTACCTGATGTTCTCCAAATCCCAAAGTCCACTCCCAACCACCAGAAAAACCATTAGGAACTCAACGAAACGCAACGGAAACTCAAAACACCTCAAAAACACCCCAAAAGTGAACACGATCAGAAGAAAAAACGTGATTTAACCCCCAAATAACCCTTAAACCTACCTGATGTTCTCCTAAATGTACAATCCACTCCCAACCACCAGAAAACCCAAGGGAAACCCAACAAAACCCAACGGAGACCCCAAAACACGTCAAAAACACCCCCCAAAAAGAACGGGATCACTCCAAAAACAGAAGAAAACCCTAAAAAACAGAGAAATCCCCCAAAACCATTGATTCACCCCAAAAAGAACAGAATCAACACAACAAACGAAAGAAAACCCCAAATACCATAGATCCACCCCAAAACAACCCTAAACCTACCTGATGTTCTCCAAAACCCACAATTTACAATTTTACACCATGATGACCAACGAGAACGCAACAAAACCCAACAGAGACCCCCAAACACCTCAAAAATTTCCCAAAAAACAACGGGACCACCCCAAGAAACAGAAGGAAACCCCAAAAAACATGACTCTGCCCAAAAGTCCCCCTAAACCTACCTGATGCTCTCCAAAAACCCACAATTTACACTTTTCCACCATGATGACCAACAAGAACCCAACTAAAACCCAATGGAGACCCCAAAACATGTCAAAAACACGCTAAAAAGGAACTGCATCACCCAAAAAACAGAAGAAAAGCCCAAATACCATGAATCCACCCCAAAAGTCCCCTAAACCTACCTGAAGTTCTCCAAAACCCACAATCTACACTTTTCCAACACCATGACCACGGAAATCCCAACGAAACCCAATGGAGACCACAAAACACGTCAAAAACACCCCAAAAAAGAACTGCGTCACCCCAAAAAACAGAAGAAAACCCCATATACCATGAATCCACCCCAAAAGACCCCCTAAACCTACCTGATGTTCTCCAAAACCCACAATCTACACTTTTCCACCACGATGACAACAAAAAACCCAACAAAACCCATGGAGACCCCAAAACACGTCAAAAACACACCAAACAAGAACGGAATCACCCCCAAAACTGGAAGAAAACCCCAAATACAATAGATCCACCCCAAAACCACCTAAACCTACCTGATGTTCTCCTCAATCTACAATCCACTCCCAACCACCAGAAAACCCAAGGGAAACCCAACAAACCCAACGGAGACCCCAAAACACGTCAAAAACACCCCAAAAAAGAACTGGATCAGAAAACAAAAACAAAAACAAGAACAAAAACAAGAACTATGAATTTTCCCCCAAAACAAGCCTAAACTCACCTGATCTTCTCCAAATCCCACATTTCACTCCCATTCACCATCATGACCAACAAGAACCCAACGAAAACCCATGAAGAACGCAAACACCTCAAAACCACCCCACAATCAAAACAAAATGCAACGGAGAACCCAAAACACGTCAAAAACACCCCAGAAGAGAACGGGACCACCCCAAAAAACAGAAGAAAACCATAAAAAAGAGAAGAAATCCCCCAAAACCATAGATTCATCCCCCCAAAAAACCTTAAACTCACCTGATGTTCTCCAAAACCCAAAATCTACACTTTTCTACCACCATGACAACGGAAAACCCAACAAAAACCCAACGGAGACCCCAAAACACGTCAAAAACAACCCAAAAAAGAACTGCATCACCCCAAAAAAGAGAAGAAAACCCCAAATACCATAGATCCACCACAAAAGTCCTCCTAAACCTACCTGAAGTTCTCCCACACCCACAATCTACACTGTTCCACCATGATGACCACGGAAAACCCAACGAAACCCAATGGAGACCCCAAAACACGTTCAAAAACACCCCCAAAAAGAACGGGATCAACAGAAAAAATGAAAGAAAACCCCAAAAGCCATAGATCCACCCCAAAAGTCCCCCTAAACCTACCTGATGTTCTCCAAATCCCAAAGTCCACTCCCAACCACCAGAAAAACCATTAGGAACTCAACGAAACGCAACAGAAACTCCAAAACACCTCAAAAACACCCCAAAAGCGAACACGATCAGAAGAAAAAACGTGATTTAACCCCCAAATAACCCTTAAACCTACCTGATGTTCTCCTAAATGTACAATCCACTCCCAACCACCAGAAAACCCAAGGGAAACCCAACAAAACCCAACGGAGACCCCAAAACACGTCAAAACACCCCCCAAAAAAGAACGGGATCACTCCAAAAACAGAAGAAAACCCTAAAAAACAGAAGAAATCCCCCAAAACATTGATTCACCCCAAAAAAGAACAGAATCAACACAACAAACGAAAGAAAACCCCAAATACCATAGATCCACCCCAAAACAACCCTAAACCTACCTGATGTTCTCCAAAACCCACAATTTACAATTTTACACCATGATGACCAACGAGAACGCAACAAAACCCAACAGAGACCCCCAAACACCTCAAAAATTTCCCAAAAAACAACGGGACCACCCCAAGAAACAGAGGGAAACCCAAAAAACATGACTCTGCCCCAAAAGTCCCCCTAAACCTACCTGATGCTCTCCAAAAACCCACAATTTACACTTTTCCACCATGATGACGAACAAGAACCCAACTAAAACCCAATGGAGACCCCAAAACATGTCAAAAACACGCTAAAAAAGGAACTGCATCACCCAAAAACAGAAGAAAAGCCCAAATACCATGAATCCACCCCAAAAGTCCCCTAAACCTACCTGAAGTTCTCCAAAACCCACAATCTACACTTTTCCAACACCATGACCACGGAAATCCCAACGAAACCCAATGGAGACCACAAAACACGTCAAAACACCCCAAAAAAGAACTGCGTCACCCCAAAAACAGAAGAAAACCCCATATACCATGAATCCACCCCAAAAGACCCCCTAAACCTACCTGATGTTCTCCAAAACCCACAATCTACACTTTTCCACCACGATGACAACAAAAAACCCAACAAAACCCAATGGAGACCCCAAAACACGTCAAAAACACACCAAACAAGAACGGAATCACCCCCAAAACTGGAAGAAAACCCAAATACAATAGATCCACCCCAAAACCACCCTAAACCTACCTGATGTTCTCCTCAATCTACAATCCACTCCCAACCACCAGAAAACGATGACCAACGAGAACGCAACAAAACCCAACAGAGACCCCCAAACACCTCAAAAATTTCCCAAAAAACAACGGGACCACCCCAAGAAACAGAAGGAAACCCCAAAAAACATGACTCTGCCCCAAAAGTCCCCCTAAACCTACCTGATGCTCTCCAAAAACCCACAATTTACACTTTTCCACCATCATGACCAACAAGAACCCAACTAAAACCCATGAAGAACGCAAAACACCTCAAAACCACCCCACAATCAAAACAAAATGCAACGGAGAACCCAAAACACGTCAAAAACACCCCAGAAGAGAACGGGACCACCCCAAAAAACAGAAGAAAACCATAAAAAAGAGAAGAAATCCCCCAAAACCATAGATTCATCCCCCCAAAAAACCTTAAACTCACCTGATGTTCTCCAAAACCCAAAATCTACACTTTTCTACCACCATGACAACGGAAAACCCAACAAAACCCAACGGAGACCCCAAAACACGTCAAAAACAACCCAAAAAAGAACTGCATCACCCCAAAAAAGAGAAGAAAACCCCAAATACCATAGATCCACCACAAAAGTCCTCCTAAACCTACCTGAAGTTCTCCCAAACCCACAATCTACACTGTTCCACCATGATGACCACGGAAAACCCAACGAAACCCAATGGAGACCCCAAAACACGTCAAAAACACCCCCAAAAAGAACGGGATCAACAGAAAAAATGAAAGAAAACCCCAAAAGCCATAGATCCACCCCAAAAGTCCCCCTAAACCTACCTGATGTTCTCCAAATCCCAAAGTCCACTCCCAACCACCAGAAAAACCATTAGGAACTCAACGAAACGCAACGGAAACTCCAAAACACCTCAAAAACACCCCAAAAGCGAACACGATCAGAAGAAAAAACGTGATTTAACCCCCAAATAACCCTTAAACCTACCTGATGTTCTCCTAAATGTACAATCCACTCCCAACCACCAGAAAACCCAAGGGAAACCCAACAAAACCCAACGGAGACCCCAAAACACGTCAAAAACACCCCCCAAAAAGAACGGGATCACTCCAAAAACAGAAGAAAACCCTAAAAAACAGAAGAAATCCCCCAAAACCATTGATTCACCCCAAAAAAGAACAGAATCAACACAACAAACGAAAGAAAACCCCAAATACCATAGATCCACCCCAAAACAACCCTAAACCTACCTGATGTTCTCCAAAACACACAATTTACAATTTTACACCATGATGACCAACGAGAACGCAACAAAACCCAACAGAGACCCCCAAACACCTCAAAAATTTCCCAAAAAACAACGGGACCACCCCAAGAAACAGAGGGAAACCCCAAAAAACATGACTCTGCCCCAAAAGTCCCCCTAAACCTACCTGATGCTCTCCAAAAACCCACAATTTACACTTTTCCACCATGATGACCAACAAGAACCCAACTAAAACCCAATGGAGACCCCAAAACATGTCAAAAACACGCTAAAAAAGGAACTGCATCACCCAAAAAACAGAAGAAAAGCCCAAATACCATGAATCCACCCCAAAAGTCCCCTAAACCTACCTGAAGTTCTCCAAAACCCACAATCTACACTTTTCCAACACCATGACCACGGAAATCCCAACGAAACCCAATGGAGACCACAAAACACGTCAAAAACACCCCAAAAAAGAACTGCGTCACCCCAAAAAACAGAAGAAAACCCCATATACCATGAATCCACCCCAAAAGACCCCCTAAACCTACCTGATGTTCTCCAAAACCCACAATCTACACTTTTCCACCACGATGACAACAAAAAACCCAACAAAACCCAATGGAGACCCCAAAACACGTCAAAAACACACCAAACAAGAACGGAATCACCCCCCAAACTGGAAGAAAACCCCAAATACAATAGATCCACCCCAAAACCACCCTAAACCTACCTGATGTTCTCCTCAATCTACAATCCACTCCCAACCACCAGAAAACCCAAGGGAAACCCAACAAAACCCAACGGAGACCCCAAAACACGTCAAAAACACCCCAAAAAAGAACTGGATCAGAAAACAAAAACAAAAACAAAAACAAAAACAAGAACTATGAATTTTCCCCCAAAACAAGCCTAAACTCACCTGATCTTCTCCAAATCCCACATTTCACTCCCATTCACCATCATGACCAACAAGAACCCAACGAAAACCCATGAAGAACGCAAAACACCTCAAAACCACCCCACAATCAAAACAAAATGCAACGGAGAACCCAAAACACGTCAAAAACACCCCAGAAGAGAACGGGACCACCCCAAAAAACAGAAGAAAACCATAAAAAAGAGAAGAAATCCCCCAAAACCATAGATTCATCCCCCCAAAAAACCTTAAACTCACCTGATGTTCTCCAAAACCCAAAATCTACACTTTTCTACCACCATGACAACGGAAAACCCAACAAAACCCAACGGAGACCCCAAAACACGTCAAAAACAACCCAAAAAAGAACTGCATCACCCCAAAAAAGAGAAGAAAACCCCAAATACCATAGATCCACCACAAAAGTCCTCCTAAACCTACCTGAAGTTCTCCCAAACCCACAATCTACACTGTTCCACCATGATGACCACGGAAAACCCAACGAAACCCAATGGAGACCCCAAAACACGTCAAAAACACCCCCAAAAAGAACGGGATCAACAGAAAAAATGAAAGAAAACCCCAAAAGCCATAGATCCACCCCAAAAGTCCCCCTAAACCTACCTGATGTTCTCCAAATCCCAAAGTCCACTCCCAACCACCAGAAAAACCATTAGGAACTCAACGAAACGCAACGGAAACTCCAAAACACCTCAAAAACACCCCAAAAGCGAACACGATCAGAAGAAAAAACGTGATTTAACCCCCAAATAACCCTTAAACCTACCTGATGTTCTCCTAAATGTACAATCCACTCCCAACCACCAGAAAACCCAAGGGAAACCCAACAAAACCCAACGGAGACCCCAAAACACGTCAAAAACACCCCCCAAAAAGAACGGGATCACTCCAAAAACAGAAGAAAACCCTAAAAAACAGAAGAAATCCCCCAAAACCATTGATTCACCCCAAAAAAGAACAGAATCAACACAACAAACGAAAGAAAACCCCAAATACCATAGATCCACCCCAAAACAACCCTAAACCTACCTGATGTTCTCCAAAACCCACAATTTACAATTTTACACCATGATGACCAACGAGAACGCAACAAAACCCAACAGAGACCCCCAAACACCTCAAAAATTTCCCAAAAAACAACGGGACCACCCCAAGAAACAGAGGGAAACCCCAAAAAACATGACTCTGCCCCAAAAGTCCCCCTAAACCTACCTGATGCTCTCCAAAAACCCACAATTTACACTTTTCCACCATGATGACGAACAAGAACCCAACTAAAACCCAATGGAGACCCCAAAACATGTCAAAAACACGCTAAAAAAGGAACTGCATCACCCAAAAAACAGAAGAAAAGCCCAAATACCATGAATCCACCCCAAAAGTCCCCTAAACCTACCTGAAGTTCTCCAAAACCCACAATCTACACTTTTCCAACACCATGACCACGGAAATCCCAACGAAACCCAATGGAGACCACAAAACACGTCAAAAACACCCCAAAAAAGAACTGCGTCACCCCAAAAAACAGAAGAAAACCCCATATACCATGAATCCACCCCAAAAGACCCCCTAAACCTACCTGATGTTCTCCAAAACCCACAATCTACACTTTTCCACCACGATGACAACAAAAAAACCAACAAAACCCATCAGAGACCCCAAAACACGTCAAAAACACACCAAACAAGAACGGAATCACCCCCAAAACTGGAAGAAAACCCCAAATACAATAGATCCACCCCAAAACCACCCTAAACCTACCTGATGTTCTCCTCAATCTACAATCCACTCCCAACCACCAGAAAACCCAAGGGAAACCCAACAAAACCCAACGGAGACCCCAAAACACGTCAAAAACACCCCAAAAAAGAACTGGATCAGAAAACAAAAACAAAAACAAAAACAAGAACTATGAATTTTCCCCCAAAACAAGCCTAAACTCACCTGATCTTCTCCAAATCCCACATTTCACTCCCATTCACCATCATGACCAACAAGAACCCAACGAAAACCCATGAAGAACGCAAAACACCTCAAAACCACCCCACAATCAAAACAAAATGCAACGGAGAACCCAAAACACGTCAAAAACACCCCAGAAGAGAACGGGACCACCCCAAAAAACAGAAGAAAACCATAAAAAAGAGAAGAAATCCCCCAAAACCATAGATTCATCCCCCCAAAAAACCTTAAACTCACCTGATGTTCTCCAAAACCCCAAATCTACACTTTTCTACCACCATGACAACGGAAAACCCAACAAAACCCAACGGAGACCCCAAAACACGTCAAAAACAACCCAAAAAAGAACTGCATCACCCCAAAAAAGAGAAGAAAACCCCAAATACCATAGATCCACCACAAAAGTCCTCCTAAACCTACCTGAAGTTCTCCCAAACCCACAATCTACACTGTTCCACCATGATGACCACGGAAAACCCAACGAAACCCAATGGAGACCCCAAAACACGTCAAAAACACCCCCAAAAAGAACGGGATCAACAGAAAAAATGAAAGAAAACCCCAAAAGCCATAGATCCACCCCAAAAGTCCCCCTAAACCTACCTGATGTTCTCCAAATCCCAAAGTCCACTCCCAACCACCAGAAAACCCATTAGGAACTCAACGAAACGCAACGGAAACTCCAAAACACCTCAAAAACACCCCAAAAGCGAACACGATCAGAAGAAAAAACGTGATTTAACCCCCAAATAACCCTTAAACCTACCTGATGTTCTCCTAAATGTACAATCCACTCCCAACCACCAGAAAACCCAAGGGAAACCCAACAAAACCCAACGGAGACCCCAAAACACGTCAAAAACACCCCCAAAAAAGAACGGGATCACTCCAAAAACAGAAGAAAACCCTAAAAAACAGAAGAAATCCCCCAAAACCATTGATTCACCCCAAAAAAGAACAGAATCAACACAACAAACGAAAGAAAACCCCAAATACCATAGATCCACCCCAAAACAACCCTAAACCTACCTGATGTTCTCCAAAACCCACAATTTACAATTTTACACCATGATGACCAACGAGAACGCAACAAAACCCAACAGAGACCCCCAAACACCTCAAAAATTTCCCAAAAAACAACGGGACCACCCCAAGAAACAGAAGGAAACCCCAAAAAACATGACTCTGCCCCAAAAGTCCCCCTAAACCTACCTGATGCTCTCCAAAAACCCACAATTTACACTTTTCCACCATGATGACCAACAAGAACCCAACTAAAACCCAATGGAGACCCCAAAACATGTCCAAAACACGCTAAAAAAGGAACTGCATCACCCAAAAAACAGAAGAAAAGCCCAAATACCATGAATCCACCCCAAAAGTCCCCTAAACCTACCTGAAGTTCTCCAAAACCCACAATCTACACTTTTCCAACACCATGACCACGGAAATCCCAACGAAACCCAATGGAGACCACAAAACACGTCAAAAACACCCCAAAAAAGAACTGCGTCACCCCAAAAAACAGAAGAAAACCCCATATACCATGAATCCACCCCAAAAGACCCCCTAAACCTACCTGATGTTCTCCAAAACCCACAATCTACACTTTTCCACCACGATGACAACAAAAAACCCAACAAAACCCATCAGAGACCCCAAAACACGTCAAAAACACACCAAACAAGAATGGAATCACCCCCAAAACTGGAAGAAAACCCCAAATACAATAGATCCACCCCAAAACCACCCTAAACCTACCTGATGTTCTCCTCAATCTACAATCCACTCCCAACCACCAGAAAACCCAAGGGAAACCCAACAAAACCCAACGGAGACCCCAAAACACGTCAAAAACACCCCAAAAAAGAACTGGATCAGAAAACAAAAACAAAAACAAGAACTATGAATTTTCCCCCAAAACAAGCCTAAACTCACCTGATCTTCTCCAAATCCCACATTTCACTCCCATTCACCATCATGACCAACAAGAACCCAACGAAAACCCATGAAGAACGCAAAACACCTCAAAACCACCCCACAATCAAAACAAAATGCAACGGAGAACCCAAAACACGTCAAAAACACCCCAGAAGAGAACGGGACCACCCCAAAAAACAGAAGAAAACCATAAAAAAGAGAAGAAATCCCCCAAAACCATAGATTCATCCCCCCAAAAAACCTTAAACTCACCTGATGTTCTCCAAAACCCAAAATCTACACTTTTCTACCACCATGACAACGGAAAACCCAACAAAACCCAACGGAGACCCCAAAACACGTCAAAAACAACCCAAAAAAGAACTGCATCACCCCAAAAAAGAGAAGAAAACCCCAAATACCATAGATCCACCACAAAAGTCCTCCTAAACCTACCTGAAGTTCTCCCAAACCCACAATCTACACTGTTCCACCATGATGACCACGGAAAACCCAACGAAACCCAATGGAGACCCCAAAACACGTCAAAAACACCCCCAAAAAGAACGGGATCAACAGAAAAAATGAAAGAAAACCCCAAAAGCCATAGATCCACCCCAAAAGTCCCCCTAAACCTACCTGATGTTCTCCAAATCCCAAAGTCCACTCCCAACCACCAGAAAAACCATTAGGAACTCAACGAAACGCAACGGAAACTCCAAAACACCTCAAAAACACCCCAAAAGCGAACACGATCAGAAGAAAAAACGTGATTTAACCCCCAAATAACCCTTAAACCTACCTGATGTTCTCCTAAATGTACAATCCACTCCCAACCACCAGAAAACCCAAGGGAAACCCAACAAAACCCAACGGAGACCCCAAAACACGTCAAAAACACCCCCCAAAAAGAACGGGATCACTCCAAAAACAGAAGAAAACCCTAAAAAACAGAAGAAATCCCCCAAAACCATTGATTCACCCCAAAAAAGAACAGAATCAACACAACAAACGAAAGAAAACCCCAAATACCATAGATCCACCCCAAAACAACCCTAAACCTACCTGATGTTCTCCAAAACCCACAATTTACAATTTTACACCATGATGACCAACGAGAACGCAACAAAACCCAACAGAGACCCCCAAACACCTCAAAAATTTCCCAAAAAACAACGGGACCACCCCAAGAAACAGAGGGAAACCCCAAAAAACATGACTCTGCCCCAAAAGTCCCCCTAAACCTACCTGATGCTCTCCAAAAACCCACAATTTACACTTTTCCACCATGATGACGAACAAGAACCCAACTAAAACCCAATGGAGACCCCAAAACATGTCAAAAACACGCTAAAAAAGGAACTGCATCACCCAAAAAACAGAAGAAAAGCCCAAATACCATGAATCCACCCCAAAAGTCCCCTAAACCTACCTGAAGTTCTCCAAAACCCACAATCTACACTTTTCCAACACCATGACCACGGAAATCCCAACGAAACCCAATGGAGACCACAAAACACGTCAAAAACACCCCAAAAAAGAACTGCGTCACCCCAAAAAACAGAAGAAAACCCCATATACCATGAATCCACCCCAAAAGACCCCCTAAACCTACCTGATGTTCTCCAAAACCCACAATCTACACTTTTCCACCACGATGACAACAAAAAAACCAACAAAACCCATCAGAGACCCCAAAACACGTCAAAAACACACCAAACAAGAACGGAATCACCCCCAAAACTGGAAGAAAACCCCAAATACAATAGATCCACCCCAAAACCACCCTAAACCTACCTGATGTTCTCCTCAATCTACAATCCACTCCCAACCACCAGAAAACCCAAGGGAAACCCAACAAAACCCAACGGAGACCCCAAAACACGTCAAAAACACCCCAAAAAAGAACTGGATCAGAAAACAAAAACAAAAACAAAAACAAAAACAAGAACTATGAATTTTCCCCCAAAACAAGCCTAAACTCACCTGATCTTCTCCAAATCCCACATTTCACTCCCATTCACCATCATGACCAACAAGAACCCAACGAAAACCCATGAAGAACGCAAAACACCTCAAAACCACCCCACAATCAAAACAAAATGCAACGGAGAACCCAAAACACGTCAAAAACACCCCAGAAGAGAACGGGACCACCCCAAAAAACAGAAGAAAACCATAAAAAAGAGAAGAAATCCCCCAAAACCATAGATTCATCCCCCCAAAAAACCTTAAACTCACCTGATGTTCTCCAAAACCCAAAATCTACACTTTTCTACCACCATGACAACGGAAAACCCAACAAAACCCAACGGAGACCCCAAAACACGTCAAAAACAACCCAAAAAAGAACTGCATCACCCCAAAAAAGAGAAGAAAACCCCAAATACCATAGATCCACCACAAAAGTCCTCCTAAACCTACCTGAAGTTCTCCCAAACCCACAATCTACACTGTTCCACCATGATGACCACGGAAAACCCAACGAAACCCAATGGAGACCCCAAAACACGTCAAAAACACCAAGAACGGGATCAACAGAAAAAATGAAAGAAAACCCCAAAAGCCATAGATCCACCCCAAAAGTCCCCCTTAAAACCTACCTGATGTTCTCCAAATCCCAAAGTCCAACTCCCAACCACCAGAAAACCATTAGGAACTCAAACGAAACGCAACGGAAACTCCAAAACACCTCAAAAAACACCCCAAAAAGCGAACACGATCAGAGAGAAAAAACGTGATTTAACGCCCAAATAACCCTTAAACCTACCTGATGTTCTCCTAAATGTACAATCCACTCCCAACCACCAGAAAACCCAAGGGAAACCCAACAAAACCCAACGGAGACCCCAAAACACGTCAAAAACACCCCCAAAAAAGAACGGGATCACTCCAAAAACAGAAGAAAACCCTAAAAAACAGAAGAAATCCCCCAAAACCATTGATTCACCCCAAAAAAGAACAGAATCAACACAACAAACGAAAGAAAACCCCAAATACCATAGATCCACCCCAAAACAACCCTAAACCTACCTGATGTTCTCCAAAACCCACAATTTACAATTTTACACCATGATGACCAACGAGAACGCAACAAAACCCCAACAGAGACCCCCAAACACCTCAAAAATTTCCCAAAAAACAACGGGACCACCCCAAGAAACAGAAGGAAACCCCAAAAAACATGACTCTGCCCCAAAAGTCCCCTAAACCTACCTGATGCTCTCCAAAAACCCACAATTTACACTTTTCCACCATGATGACCAACAAGAACCCAACTAAAACCCAATGGAGACCCCAAAACATGTCAAAAACACGCTAAAAAAGGAACTGCATCACCCAAAAAACAGAAGAAAAGCCCAAATACCATGAATCCACCCCAAAAGTCCCCTAAACCTACCTGAAGTTCTCCAAAACCCACAATCTACACTTTTCCAACACCATGACCACGGAAATCCCAACGAAACCCAATGGAGACCACAAAACACGTCAAAAACACCCCAAAAAAGAACTGCGTCACCCCCAAAAACAGAAGAAAACCCCATATACCATGAATCCACCCCAAAAGACCCCCTAAACCTACCTGATGTTCTCCAAAACCCACAATCTACACTTTTCCACCACGATGACAACAAAAAAACCAACAAAACCCATCAGAGACCCCAAAACACGTCAAAAACACACCAAACAAGAACGGAATCACCCCCAAAACTGGAAGAAAACCCCAAATACAATAGATCCACCCAAAACCACCCTAAACCTACCTGATGTTCTCCTCAATCTACAATCCACTCCCAACCACCAGAAAACCCAAGGGAAACCCAACAAAACCCAACGGAGACCCCCAAAACACGTCAAAAACACCCCAAAAAAGAACTGGATCAGAAACAAAAACAAAAACAAAAACAAGAACTATGAATTTTCCCCCAAAACAAGCCTAAACTCACCTGATCTTCTCCAAATCCCACATTTCACTCCCATTCACCATCATGACCAACAAGAACCCAACGAAAACCCATGAAGAACGCAAAACACCTCAAAACCACCCCACAATCAAAACAAAATGCAACGGAGAACCCAAAACACGTCAAAAACACCCCAGAAGAGAACGGGACCACCCCAAAAAAACAGAAGAAAACCATAAAAAAGAGAAGAAATCCCCCAAAACCATAGATTCATCCCCCCAAAAAACCTTAAACTCACCTGATGTTCTCCAAAACCCAAAATCTACACTTTTCTACCACCATGACAACGGAAAACCCAACAAAACCCAACGGAGACCCCAAAACACGTCAAAAACAACCCAAAAAAGAACTGCATCACCCCAAAAAAGAGAAGAAAACCCCAAATACCATAGATCCACCACAAAAGTCCTCCTAAACCTACCTGAAGTTCTCCCAAACCCACAATCTACACTGTTCCACCATGATGACCACGGAAAACCCAACGAAACCCAATGAGACCCCAAAACACGTCAAAAACACCCCCAAAAAGAACGGGATCAACAGAAAAAATGAAAGAAAACCCCAAAAGCCATAGATCCACCCCAAAAGTCCCCCTAAAACCTACCTGATGTTCTCCAAATCCCAAAGTCCACTCCCAACCACCAGAAAAACCATTAGGAACTCAACGAAACGCAACGGAAACTCCAAAACACCTCAAAAACACCCCAAAAGCGAACACGATCAGAAGAAAAAACGTGATTTAACGCCCAAATAACCCTTAAACCTACCTGATGTTCTCCTAAATGTACAATCCACTCCCAACCACCAGAAAACCCAAGGGAAACCCAACAAAACCCAACGGAGACCCCAAAACACGTCAAAAACACCCCCAAAAAAGAACGGGATCACTCCAAAAACAGAAGAAAACCCTAAAAAACAGAAGAAATCCCCCAAAACCATTGATTCACCCCAAAAAAGAACAGAATCAACACAACAAACGAAAGAAAACCCCAAATACCATAGATCCACCCCAAAACAACCCTAAACCTACCTGATGTTCTCCAAAACCCACAATTTACAATTTTACACCATGATGACCAACGAGAACGCAACAAAACCCAACAGAGACCCCCAAACACCTCAAAAATTTCCCAAAAAACAACGGGACCACCCCAAGAAACAGAAGGAAACCCCAAAAAACATGACTCTGCCCCAAAAGTCCCCCTAAACCTACCTGATGCTCTCCAAAAACCCACAATTTACACTTTTCCACCATGATGACCAACAAGAACCCAACTAAAACCCAATGGAGACCCCAAAACATGTCAAAAACACGCTAAAAAAGGAACTGCATCACCCAAAAAACAGAAGAAAAGCCCAAATACCATGAATCCACCCCAAAAGTCCCCTAAACCTACCTGAAGTTCTCCAAAACCCACAATCTACACTTTTCCAACACCATGACCACGGAAATCCCAACGAAACCCAATGGAGACCACAAAACACGTCAAAAACACCCCAAAAAAGAACTGCGTCACCCCAAAAAACAGAAGAAAACCCCATATACCATGAATCCACCCCAAAAGACCCCCTAAACCTACCTGATGTTCTCCAAAACCCACAATCTACACTTTTCCACCACGATGACAACAAAAAACCCAACAAAACCCAATGGAGACCCCAAAACACGTCAAAAACACACCAAACAAGAACGGAATCACCCCCAAAACTGGAAGAAAACCCCAAATACAATAGATCCACCCCAAAACCACCCTAAACCTACCTGATGTTCTCCTCAATCTACAATCCACTCCCAACCACCAGAAAACCCAAGGGAAACCCAGCAAAACCCAACGGAGACCCCAAAACACGTCAAAAACACCCCAAAAAAGAACTGGATCAGAAAACAAAAACAAAAACAAAAACAAGAACTATGAATTTTCCCCCAAAACAAGCCTAAACTCACCTGATCTTCTCCAAATCCCACATTTCACTCCCATTCACCATCATGACCAACAAGAACCCAACGAAAACCCATGAAGAACGCAAAACACCTCAAAACCACCCCACAATCAAAACAAAATGCAACGGAGAACCCAAAACACGTCAAAAACACCCCAGAAGAGAACGGGACCACCCCAAAAAACAGAAGAAAACCATAAAAAAGAGAAGAAATCCCCCAAAACCATAGATTCATCCCCCCAAAAAACCTTAAACTCACCTGATGTTCTCCAAAACCCCAAATCTACACTTTTCTACCACCATGACAACGGAAAACCCAACAAAACCCAACGGAGACCCCAAAACACGTCAAAAACAACCCAAAAAAGAACTGCATCACCCCAAAAAAGAGAAGAAAACCCCAAATACCATAGATCCACCACAAAAGTCCTCCTAAACCTACCTGAAGTTCTCCCAAACCCACAATCTACACTGTTCCACCATGATGACCACGGAAAACCCAACGAAACCCAATGGAGACCCCAAAACACGTCAAAAACACCCCCAAAAAGAACGGGATCAACAGAAAAAATGAAAGAAAACCCCAAAAGCCATAGATCCACCCCAAAAGTCCCCCTAAACCTACCTGATGTTCTCCAAATCCCAAAGTCCACTCCCAACCACCAGAAAACCCATTAGGAACTCAACGAAACGCAACGGAAACTCCAAAACACCTCAAAAACACCCCAAAAGCGAACACGATCAGAAGAAAAAACGTGATTTAACGCCCAAATAACCCTTAAACCTACCTGATGTTCTCCTCAATGTACAATCCACTCCCAACCACCAGAAAACCCAAGGGAAACCCAACAAAACCCAACGGAGACCCCAAAACACGTCAAAAACACCCCCAAAAAAGAACGGGATCACTCCAAAAACAGAAGAAAACCCTAAAAAACAGAAGAAATCCCCCAAAACCATTGATTCACCCCAAAAAAGAACAGAATCAACACAACAAACGAAAGAAAACCCCAAATACCATAGATCCACCCCAAAACAACCCTAAACCTACCTGATGTTCTCCAAAACCCACAATTTACAATTTTACACCATGATGACCAACGAGAACGCAACAAAACCCAACAGAGACCCCCAAACACCTCAAAAATTTCCCAAAAAACAACGGGACCACCCCAAGAAACAGAAGGAAACCCCAAAAAACATGACTCTGCCCCAAAAGTCCCCCTAAACCTACCTGATGCTCTCCAAAAACCCACAATTTACACTTTTCCACCATGATGACCAACAAGAACCCAACTAAAACCCAATGGAGACCCCAAAACATGTCAAAAACACGCTAAAAAAGGAACTGCATCACCCAAAAAACAGAAGAAAAGCCCAAATACCATGAATCCACCCCAAAAGTCCCCTAAACCTACCTGAAGTTCTCCAAAACCCACAATCTACACTTTTCCAACACCATGACCACGGAAATCCCAACGAAACCCAATGGAGACCACAAAACACGTCAAAAACACCCCAAAAAAGAACTGCGTCACCCCCAAAAACAGAAGAAAACCCCATATACCATGAATCCACCCCAAAAGACCCCCTAAACCTACCTGATGTTCTCCAAAACCCACAATCTACACTTTTCCACCACGATGACAACAAAAAAACCAACAAAACCCATCAGAGACCCCAAAACACGTCAAAAACACACCAAACAAGAACGGAATCACCCCCAAAACTGGAAGAAAACCCCAAATACAATAGATCCACCCCAAAACCACCCTAAACCTACCTGATGTTCTCCTCAATCTACAATCCACTCCCAACCACCAGAAAACCCAAGGGAAACCCAACAAAACCCAACGGAGACCCCAAAACACGTCAAAAACACCCCAAAAAAGAACTGGATCAGAAAACAAAAACAAAAACAAAAACAAGAACTATGAATTTTCCCCCAAAACAAGCCTAAACTCACCTGATCTTCTCCAAATCCCACATTTCACTCCCATTCACCATCATGACCAACAAGAACCCAACGAAAACCCATGAAGAACGCAAAACACCTCAAAACCACCCCACAATCAAAACAAAATGCAACGGAGAACCCAAAACACGTCAAAAACACCCCAGAAGAGAACGGGACCACCCCAAAAAAACAGAAGAAAACCATAAAAAAGAGAAGAAATCCCCCAAAACCATAGATTCATCCCCCCAAAAAACCTTAAACTCACCTGATGTTCTCCAAAACCCAAAATCTACACTTTTCTACCACCATGACAACGGAAAACCCAACAAAACCCAACGGAGACCCCAAAACACGTCAAAAACAACCCAAAAAAGAACTGCATCACCCCAAAAAAGAGAAGAAAACCCCAAATACCATAGATCCACCACAAAAGTCCTCCTAAACCTACCTGAAGTTCTCCCAAACCCACAATCTACACTGTTCCACCATGATGACCACGGAAAACCCAACGAAACCCAATGGAGACCCCAAAACACGTCAAAAACACCCCCAAAAAGAACGGGATCAACAGAAAAAATGAAAGAAAACCCCAAAAGCCATAGATCCACCCCAAAAGTCCCCCTAAACCTACCTGATGTTCTCCAAATCCCAAAGTCCACTCCCAACCACCAGAAAAACCATTAGGAACTCAACGAAACGCAACGGAAACTCCAAAACACCTCAAAAACACCCCAAAAGCGAACACGATCAGAAGAAAAAACGTGATTTAACGCCCAAATAACCCTTAAACCTACCTGATGTTCTCCTAAATGTACAATCCACTCCCAACCACCAGAAAACCCAAGGGAAACCCAACAAAACCCAACGGAGACCCCAAAACACGTCAAAAACACCCCCAAAAAAGAACGGGATCACTCCAAAAACAGAAGAAAACCCTAAAAAACAGAAGAAATCCCCCAAAACCATTGATTCACCCCAAAAAAGAACAGAATCAACACAACAAACGAAAGAAAACCCCAAATACCATAGATCCACCCCAAAACAACCCTAAACCTACCTGATGTTCTCCAAAACCCACAATTTACAATTTTACACCATGATGACCAACGAGAACGCAACAAAACCCAACAGAGACCCCCAAACACCTCAAAAATTTCCCAAAAAACAACGGGACCACCCCAAGAAACAGAAGGAAACCCCAAAAAACATGACTCTGCCCCAAAAGTCCCCCTAAACCTACCTGATGCTCTCCAAAAACCCACAATTTACACTTTTCCACCATGATGACCAACAAGAACCCAACTAAAACCCAATGGAGACCCCAAAACATGTCAAAAACACGCTAAAAAAGGAACTGCATCACCCAAAAAACAGAAGAAAAGCCCAAATACCATGAATCCACCCCAAAAGTCCCCTAAACCTACCTGAAGTTCTCCAAAACCCACAATCTACACTTTTCCAACACCATGACCACGGAAATCCCAACGAAACCCAATGGAGACCACAAAACACGTCAAAAACACCCCAAAAAAGAACTGCGTCACCCCAAAAAACAGAAGAAAACCCCATATACCATGAATCCACCCCAAAAGACCCCCTAAACCTACCTGATGTTCTCCAAAACCCACAATCTACACTTTTCCACCACGATGACAACAAAAAAACCAACAAAACCCAATGGAGACCCCAAAACACGTCAAAAACACACCAAACAAGAACGGAATCACCCCCAAAACTGGAAGAAAACCCCAAATACAATAGATCCACCCCAAAACCACCCTAAACCTACCTGATGTTCTCCTCAATCTACAATCCACTCCCAACCACCAGAAAACCCAAGGGAAACCCAGCAAAACCCAACGGAGACCCCAAAACACGTCAAAAACACCCCAAAAAAGAACTGGATCAGAAAACAAAAACAAAAACAAAAACAAGAACTATGAATTTTCCCCCAAAACAAGCCTAAACTCACCTGATCTTCTCCAAATCCCACATTTCACTCCCATTCACCATCATGACCAACAAGAACCCAACGAAAACCCATGAAGAACGCAAAACACCTCAAAACCACCCCACAATCAAAACAAAATGCAACGGAGAACCCAAAACACGTCAAAAACACCCCAGAAGAGAACGGGACCACCCCAAAAAACAGAAGAAAACCATAAAAAAGAGAAGAAATCCCCCAAAACCATAGATTCATCCCCCCAAAAAACCTTAAACTCACCTGATGTTCTCCAAAACCCCAAATCTACACTTTTCTACCACCATGACAACGGAAAACCCAACAAAACCCAACGGAGACCCCAAAACACGTCAAAAACAACCCAAAAAAGAACTGCATCACCCCAAAAAAGAGAAGAAAACCCCAAATACCATAGATCCACCACAAAAGTCCTCCTAAACCTACCTGAAGTTCTCCCAAACCCACAATCTACACTGTTCCACCATGATGACCACGGAAAACCCAACGAAACCCAATGGAGACCCCAAAACACGTCAAAAACACCCCCAAAAAGAACGGGATCAACAGAAAAAATGAAAGAAAACCCCAAAAGCCATAGATCCACCCCAAAAGTCCCCCTAAACCTACCTGATGTTCTCCAAATCCCAAAGTCCACTCCCAACCACCAGAAAACCCATTAGGAACTCAACGAAACGCAACGGAAACTCCAAAACACCTCAAAAACACCCCAAAAGCGAACACGATCAGAAGAAAAAACGTGATTTAACGCCCAAATAACCCTTAAACCTACCTGATGTTCTCCTCAATGTACAATCCACTCCCAACCACCAGAAAACCCAAGGGAAACCCAACAAAACCCAACGGAGACCCCAAAACACGTCAAAAACACCCCCAAAAAAGAACGGGATCACTCCAAAAACAGAAGAAAACCCTAAAAAACAGAAGAAATCCCCCAAAACCATTGATTCACCCCAAAAAAGAACAGAATCAACACAACAAACGAAAGAAAACCCCAAATACCATAGATCCACCCCAAAACAACCCTAAACCTACCTGATGTTCTCCAAAACCCACAATTTACAATTTTACACCATGATGACCAACGAGAACGCAACAAAACCCAACAGAGACCCCCAAACACCTCAAAAATTTCCCAAAAAACAACGGGACCACCCCAAGAAACAGAAGGAAACCCCAAAAAACATGACTCTGCCCCAAAAGTCCCCCTAAACCTACCTGATGCTCTCCAAAAACCCACAATTTACACTTTTCCACCATGATGACCAACAAGAACCCAACTAAAACCCAATGGAGACCCCAAAACATGTCAAAAACACGCTAAAAAAGGAACTGCATCACCCAAAAAACAGAAGAAAAGCCCAAATACCATGAATCCACCCCAAAAGTCCCCTAAACCTACCTGAAGTTCTCCAAAACCCACAATCTACACTTTTCCAACACCATGACCACGGAAATCCCAACGAAACCCAATGGAGACCACAAAACACGTCAAAAACACCCCAAAAAAGAACTGCGTCACCCCAAAAAACAGAAGAAAACCCCATATACCATGAATCCACCCCAAAAGACCCCCTAAACCTACCTGATGTTCTCCAAAACCCACAATCTACACTTTTCCACCACGATGACAACAAAAAACCCAACAAAACCCATCGGAGACCCCAAAACACGTCAAAAACACACCAAACAAGAACGGAATCACCCCCAAAACTGGAAGAAAACCCCAAATACAATAGATCCACCCCAAAACCACCCTAAACCTACCTGATGTTCTCCTCAATCTACAATCCACTCCCAACCACCAGAAAACCCAAGGGAAACCCAACAAAACCCAACGGAGACCCCAAAACACGTCAAAAACACCCCAAAAAAGAACTGGATCAGAAAACAAAAACAAAAACAAAAACAAGAACTATGAATTTTTCCCCAAAATAAGCCTAAACTCACCTGATCTTCTCCAAATCCCACATTTCACTCCCATTCACCATCATGACCAACAAGAACCCAACGAAAACCCATGAAGAACGCAAAACACCTCAAAACCACCCCACAATCAAAACAAAATGCAACGGAGAACCCAAAACACGTCAAAAACACCCCAGAAGAGAACGGGACCACCCCAAAAAACAGAAGAAAACCATAAAAAAGAGAAGAAATCCCCCAAAACCATAGATTCATCCCCCCAAAAAACCTTAAACTCACCTGATGTTCTCCAAAACCCAAAATCTACACTTTTCTACCACCATGACAACGGAAAACCCAACAAAACCCAACGGAGACCCCAAAACACGTCAAAAACAACCCAAAAAAGAACTGCATCACCCCAAAAAAGAGAAGAAAACCCCAAATACCATAGATCCACCACAAAAGTCCTCCTAAACCTACCTGAAGTTCTCCCAAACCCACAATCTACACTGTTCCACCATGATGACCACGGAAAACCCAACGAAACCCAATGGAGACCCCAAAACACGTCAAAAACACCCCCAAAAAGAACGGGATCAACAGAAAAAATGAAAGAAAACCCCAAAAGCCATAGATCCACCCCAAAAGTCCCCCTAAACCTACCTGATGTTCTCCAAATCCCAAAGTCCACTCCCAACCACCAGAAAAACCATTAGGAACTCAACGAAACGCAACGGAAACTCCAAAACACCTCAAAAACACCCCAAAAGCGAACACGATCAGAAGAAAAAACGTGATTTAACGCCCAAATAACCCTTAAACCTACCTGATGTTCTCCTAAATGTACAATCCACTCCCAACCACCAGAAAACCCAAGGGAAACCCAACAAAACCCAACGGAGACCCCAAAACACGTCAAAAACACCCCCAAAAAAGAACGGGATCACTCCAAAAACAGAAGAAAACCCTAAAAAACAGAAGAAATCCCCCAAAACCATTGATTCACCCCAAAAAAGAACAGAATCAACACAACAAACGAAAGAAAACCCCAAATACCATAGATCCACCCCAAAACAACCCTAAACCTACCTGATGTTCTCCAAAACCCACAATTTACAATTTTACACCATGATGACCAACGAGAACGCAACAAAACCCAACAGAGACCCCCAAACACCTCAAAAATTTCCCAAAAAACAACGGGACCACCCCAAGAAACAGAAGGAAACCCCAAAAAACATGACTCTGCCCCAAAAGTCCCCCTAAACCTACCTGATGCTCTCCAAAAACCCACAATTTACACTTTTCCACCATGATGACCAACAAGAACCCAACTAAAACCCAATGGAGACCCCAAAACATGTCAAAAACACGCTAAAAAAGGAACTGCATCACCCAAAAAACAGAAGAAAAGCCCAAATACCATGAATCCACCCCAAAAGTCCCCTAAACCTACCTGAAGTTCTCCAAAACCCACAATCTACACTTTTCCAACACCATGACCACGGAAATCCCAACGAAACCCAATGGAGACCACAAAACACGTCAAAAACACCCCAAAAAAGAACTGCGTCACCCCAAAAAACAGAAGAAAACCCCATATACCATGAATCCACCCCAAAAGACCCCCTAAACCTACCTGATGTTCTCCAAAACCCACAATCTACACTTTTCCACCACGATGACAACAAAAAAACCAACAAAACCCATCAGAGACCCCAAAACACGTCAAAAACACACCAAACAAGAACGGAATCACCCCCAAAACTGGAAGAAAACCCCAAATACAATAGATCCACCCCAAAACCACCCTAAACCTACCTGATGTTCTCCTCAATCTACAATCCACTCCCAACCACCAGAAAACCCAGGGAAACCCAACAAAACCCAACGGAGACCCCAAAACACGTCAAAAACACCCCAAAAAAGAACTGGATCAGAAAACAAAAACAAAAACAAGAACTATGAATTTTCCCCCAAAACAAGCCTAAACTCACCTGATCTTCTCCAAATCCCACATTTCACTCCCATTCACCATCATGACCAACAAGAACCCAACGAAAACCCATGAAGAACGCAAAACACCTCAAAACCACCCCACAATCAAAACAAAATGCAACGGAGAACCCAAAACACGTCAAAAACACCCCAGAAGAGAACGGGACCACCCCAAAAAACAGAAGAAAACCATAAAAAAGAGAAGAAATCCCCCAAAACCATAGATTCATCCCCCCAAAAAACCTTAAACTCACCTGATGTTCTCCAAAACCCCAAATCTACACTTTTCTACCACCATGACAACGGAAAACCCAACAAAACCCAACGGAGACCCCAAAACACGTCAAAAACAACCCAAAAAAGAACTGCATCACCCCAAAAAAGAGAAGAAAACCCCAAATACCATAGATCCACCACAAAAGTCCTCCTAAACCTACCTGAAGTTCTCCCAAACCCACAATCTACACTGTTCCACCATGATGACCACGGAAAACCCAACGAAACCCAATGGAGACCCCAAAACACGTCAAAAACACCCCCAAAAAGAACGGGATCAACAGAAAAAATGAAAGAAAACCCCAAAAGCCATAGATCCACCCCAAAAGTCCCCCTAAACCTACCTGATGTTCTCCAAATCCCAAAGTCCACTCCCAACCACCAGAAAACCCATTAGGAACTCAACGAAACGCAACGGAAACTCCAAAACACCTCAAAAACACCCCAAAAGCGAACACGATCAGAAGAAAAAACGTGATTTAACCCCCAAATAACCCTTAAACCTACCTGATGTTCTCCTAAATGTACAATCCACTCCCAACCACCAGAAAACCCAAGGGAAACCCAACAAAACCCAACGGAGACCCCAAAACACGTCAAAAACACCCCCAAAAAAGAACGGGATCACTCCAAAAACAGAAGAAAACCCTAAAAAACAGAAGAAATCCCCCAAAACCATTGATTCACCCCAAAAAAGAACAGAATCAACACAACAAACGAAAGAAAACCCCAAATACCATAGATCCACCCCAAAACAACCCTAAACCTACCTGATGTTCTCCAAAACCCACAATTTACAATTTTACACCATGATGACCAACGAGAACGCAACAAAACCCAACAGAGACCCCCAAACACCTCAAAAATTTCCCAAAAAACAACGGGACCACCCCAAGAAACAGAAGGAAACCCCAAAAAACATGACTCTGCCCCAAAAGTCCCCCTAAACCTACCTGATGCTCTCCAAAAACCCACAATTTACACTTTTCCACCATGATGACCAACAAGAACCCAACTAAAACCCAATGGAGACCCCAAAACATGTCAAAAACACGCTAAAAAAGGAACTGCATCACCCAAAAAACAGAAGAAAAGCCCAAATACCATGAATCCACCCCAAAAGTCCCCTAAACCTACCTGAAGTTCTCCAAAACCCACAATCTACACTTTTCCAACACCATGACCACGGAAATCCCAACGAAACCCAATGGAGACCACAAAACACGTCAAAAACACCCCAAAAAAGAACTGCGTCACCCCAAAAAACAGAAGAAAACCCCATATACCATGAATCCACCCCAAAAGACCCCCTAAACCTACCTGATGTTCTCCAAAACCCACAATCTACACTTTTCCACCACGATGACAACAAAAAAACCAACAAAACCCATCAGAGACCCCAAAACACGTCAAAAACACACCAAACAAGAACGGAATCACCCCCAAAACTGGAAGAAAACCCCAAATACAATAGATCCACCCCAAAACCACCCTAAACCTACCTGATGTTCTCCTCAATCTACAATCCACTCCCAACCACCAGAAAACCCAGGGAAACCCAACAAAACCCAACGGAGACCCCAAAACACGTCAAAAACACCCCAAAAAAGAACTGGATCAGAAAACAAAAACAAAAACAAGAACTATGAATTTTCCCCCAAAACAAGCCTAAACTCACCTGATCTTCTCCAAATCCCACATTTCACTCCCATTCACCATCATGACCAACAAGAACCCAACGAAAACCCATGAAGAACGCAAAACACCTCAAAACCACCCCACAATCAAAACAAAATGCAACGGAGAACCCAAAACACGTCAAAAACACCCCAGAAGAGAACGGGACCACCCCAAAAAACAGAAGAAAACCATAAAAAAGAGAAGAAATCCCCCAAAACCATAGATTCATCCCCCCAAAAAACCTTAAACTCACCTGATGTTCTCCAAAACCCCAAATCTACACTTTTCTACCACCATGACAACGGAAAACCCAACAAAACCCAACGGAGACCCCAAAACACGTCAAAAACAACCCAAAAAAGAACTGCATCACCCCAAAAAAGAGAAGAAAACCCCAAATACCATAGATCCACCACAAAAGTCCTCCTAAACCTACCTGAAGTTCTCCCAAACCCACAATCTACACTGTTCCACCATGATGACCACGGAAAACCCAACGAAACCCAATGGAGACCCCAAAACACGTCAAAAACACCCCCAAAAAGAACGGGATCAACAGAAAAAATGAAAGAAAACCCCAAAAGCCATAGATCCACCCCAAAAGTCCCCCTAAACCTACCTGATGTTCTCCAAATCCCAAAGTCCACTCCCAACCACCAGAAAAACCATTAGGAACTCAACGAAACGCAACGGAAACTCCAAAACACCTCAAAAACACCCCAAAAGCGAACACGATCAGAAGAAAAAACGTGATTTAACGCCCAAATAACCCTTAAACCTACCTGATGTTCTCCTCAATGTACAATCCACTCCCAACCACCAGAAAACCCAAGGGAAACCCAACAAAACCCAACGGAGACCCCAAAACACGTCAAAAACACCCCCAAAAAAGAACGGGATCACTCCAAAAACAGAAGAAAACCCTAAAAAACAGAAGAAATCCCCCAAAACCATTGATTCACCCCAAAAAAGAACAGAATCAACACAACAAACGAAAGAAAACCCCAAATACCATAGATCCACCCCAAAACAACCCTAAACCTACCTGATGTTCTCCAAAACCCACAATTTACAATTTTACACCATGATGACCAACGAGAACGCAACAAAACCCAACAGAGACCCCCAAACACCTCAAAAATTTCCCAAAAAACAACGGGACCACCCCAAGAAACAGAAGGAAACCCCAAAAAACATGACTCTGCCCCAAAAGTCCCCCTAAACCTACCTGATGCTCTCCAAAAACCCACAATTTACACTTTTCCACCATGATGACCAACAAGAACCCAACTAAAACCCAATGGAGACCCCAAAACATGTCAAAAACACGCTAAAAAAGGAACTGCATCACCCAAAAAACAGAAGAAAAGCCCAAATACCATGAATCCACCCCAAAAGTCCCCTAAACCTACCTGAAGTTCTCCAAAACCCACAATCTACACTTTTCCAACACCATGACCACGGAAATCCCAACGAAACCCAATGGAGACCACAAAACACGTCAAAAACACCCCAAAAAAGAACTGCGTCACCCCAAAAAACAGAAGAAAACCCCATATACCATGAATCCACCCCAAAAGACCCCCTAAACCTACCTGATGTTCTCCAAAACCCACAATCTACACTTTTCCACCACGATGACAACAAAAAACCCAACAAAACCCATCGGAGACCCCAAAACACGTCAAAAACACACCAAACAAGAACGGAATCACCCCCAAAACTGGAAGAAAACCCCAAATACAATAGATCCACCCCAAAACCACCCTAAACCTACCTGATGTTCTCCTCAATCTACAATCCACTCCCAACCACCAGAAAACCCAAGGGAAACCCAACAAAACCCAACGGAGACCCCAAAACACGTCAAAAACACCCCAAAAAAGAACTGGATCAGAAAACAAAAACAAAAACAAAAACAAGAACTATGAATTTTTCCCCAAAATAAGCCTAAACTCACCTGATCTTCTCCAAATCCCACATTTCACTCCCATTCACCATCATGACCAACAAGAACCCAACGAAAACCCATGAAGAACGCAAAACACCTCAAAACCACCCCACAATCAAAACAAAATGCAACGGAGAACCCAAAACACGTCAAAAACACCCCAGAAGAGAACGGGACCACCCCAAAAAACAGAAGAAAACCATAAAAAAGAGAAGAAATCCCCCAAAACCATAGATTCATCCCCCCAAAAAACCTTAAACTCACCTGATGTTCTCCAAAACCCAAAATCTACACTTTTCTACCACCATGACAACGGAAAACCCAACAAAACCCAACGGAGACCCCAAAACACGTCAAAAACAACCCAAAAAACTGCATCACCCCAAAAAAGAGAAGAAAACCCCAAATACCATAGATCCACCACAAAAGTCCTCCTAAACCTACCTGAAGTTCTCCCAAACCCACAATCTACACTGTTCCACCATGATGACCACGGAAAACCCAACGAAACCCAATGGAGACCCCAAAACACGTCAAAAACACCCCCAAAAAGAACGGGATCAACAGAAAAAATGAAAGAAAACCCCAAAAGCCATAGATCCACCCCAAAAGTCCCCCTAAACCTACCTGATGTTCTCCAAATCCCAAAGTCCACTCCCAACCACCAGAAAAACCATTAGGAACTCAACGAAACGCAACGGAAACTCCAAAACACCTCAAAAACACCCCAAAAGCGAACACGATCAGAAGAAAAAACGTGATTTAACGCCCAAATAACCCTTAAACCTACCTGATGTTCTCCTCAATGTACAATCCACTCCCAACCACCAGAAAACCCAAGGGAAACCCAACAAAACCCAACGGAGACCCCAAAACACGTCAAAAACACCCCCAAAAAAGAACGGGATCACTCCAAAAACAGAAGAAAACCCTAAAAAACAGAAGAAATCCCCCAAAACCATTGATTCACCCCAAAAAAGAACAGAATCAACACAACAAACGAAAGAAAACCCCAAATACCATAGATCCACCCCAAAACAACCCTAAACCTACCTGATGTTCTCCAAAACCCACAATTTACAATTTTACACCATGATGACCAACGAGAACGCAACAAAACCCAACAGAGACCCCCAAACACCTCAAAAATTTCCCAAAAAACAACGGGACCACCCCAAGAAACAGAAGGAAACCCCAAAAAACATGACTCTGCCCCAAAAGTCCCCCTAAACCTACCTGATGCTCTCCAAAAACCCACAATTTACACTTTTCCACCATGATGACCAACAAGAACCCAACTAAAACCCAATGGAGACCCCAAAACATGTCAAAAACACGCTAAAAAAGGAACTGCATCACCCAAAAAACAGAAGAAAAGCCCAAATACCATGAATCCACCCCAAAAGTCCCCTAAACCTACCTGAAGTTCTCCAAAACCCACAATCTACACTTTTCCAACACCATGACCACGGAAATCCCAACGAAACCCAATGGAGACCACAAAACACGTCAAAAACACCCCAAAAAAGAACTGCGTCACCCCAAAAAACAGAAGAAAACCCCATATACCATGAATCCACCCCAAAAGACCCCCTAAACCTACCTGATGTTCTCCAAAACCCACAATCTACACTTTTCCACCACGATGACAACAAAAAACCCAACAAAACCCATCGGAGACCCCAAAACACGTCAAAAACACACCAAACAAGAACGGAATCACCCCCAAAACTGGAAGAAAACCCCAAATACAATAGATCCACCCCAAAACCACCCTAAACCTACCTGATGTTCTCCTCAATCTACAATCCACTCCCAACCACCAGAAAACCCAAGGGAAACCCAACAAAACCCAACGGAGACCCCAAAACACGTCAAAAACACCCCAAAAAAGAACTGGATCAGAAAACAAAAACAAAAACAAAAACAAGAACTATGAATTTTTCCCCAAAATAAGCCTAAACTCACCTGATCTTCTCCAAATCCCACATTTCACTCCCATTCACCATCATGACCAACAAGAACCCAACGAAAACCCATGAAGAACGCAAAACACCTCAAAACCACCCCACAATCAAAACAAAATGCAACGGAGAACCCAAAACACGTCAAAAACACCCCAGAAGAGAACGGGACCACCCCAAAAAACAGAAGAAAACCATAAAAAAGAGAAGAAATCCCCCAAAACCATAGATTCATCCCCCCAAAAAACCTTAAACTCACCTGATGTTCTCCAAAACCCAAAATCTACACTTTTCTACCACCATGACAACGGAAAACCCAACAAAACCCAACGGAGACCCCAAAACACGTCAAAAACAACCCAAAAAACTGCATCACCCCAAAAAAGAGAAGAAAACCCCAAATACCATAGATCCACCACAAAAGTCCTCCTAAACCTACCTGAAGTTCTCCCAAACCCACAATCTACACTGTTCCACCATGATGACCACGGAAAACCCAACGAAACCCAATGGAGACCCCAAAACACGTCAAAAACACCCCCAAAAAGAACGGGATCAACAGAAAAAATGAAAGAAAACCCCAAAAGCCATAGATCCACCCCAAAAGTCCCCCTAAACCTACCTGATGTTCTCCAAATCCCAAAGTCCACTCCCAACCACCAGAAAAACCATTAGGAACTCAACGAAACGCAACGGAAACTCCAAAACACCTCAAAAACACCCCAAAAGCGAACACGATCAGAAGAAAAAACGTGATTTAACCCCCAAATAACCCTTAAACCTACCTGATGTTCTCCTAAATGTACAATCCACTCCCAACCACCAGAAAACCCAAGGGAAACCCAACAAAACCCAACGGAGACCCCAAAACACGTCAAAAACACCCCCAAAAAAGAACGGGATCACTCCAAAAACAGAAGAAAACCCTAAAAAACAGAAGAAATCCCCCAAAACCATTGATTCACCCCAAAAAAGAACAGAATCAACACAACAAACGAAAGAAAACCCCAAATACCATAGATCCACCCCAAAACAACCCTAAACCTACCTGATGTTCTCCAAAACCCACAATTTACAATTTTACACCATGATGACCAACGAGAACGCAACAAAACCCAACAGAGACCCCCAAACACCTCAAAAATTTCCCAAAAAACAACGGGACCACCCCAAGAAACAGAAGGAAACCCCAAAAAACATGACTCTGCCCCAAAAGTCCCCCTAAACCTACCTGATGCTCTCCAAAAACCCACAATTTACACTTTTCCACCATGATGACCAACAAGAACCCAACTAAAACCCAATGGAGACCCCAAAACATGTCAAAAACACGCTAAAAAAGGAACTGCATCACCCAAAAAACAGAAGAAAAGCCCAAATACCATGAATCCACCCCAAAAGTCCCCTAAACCTACCTGAAGTTCTCCAAAACCCACAATCTACACTTTTCCAACACCATGACCACGGAAATCCCAACGAAACCCAATGGAGACCACAAAACACGTCAAAAACACCCCAAAAAAGAACTGCGTCACCCCAAAAAACAGAAGAAAACCCCATATACCATGAATCCACCCCAAAAGACCCCCTAAACCTACCTGATGTTCTCCAAAACCCACAATCTACACTTTTCCACCACGATGACAACAAAAAACCCAACAAAACCCATCAGAGACCCCAAAACACGTCAAAAACACACCAAACAAGAACGGAATCACCCCCAAAACTGGAAGAAAACCCCAAATACAATAGATCCACCCCAAAACCACCCTAAACCTACCTGATGTTCTCCTCAATCTACAATCCACTCCCAACCACCAGAAAACCCAGGGAAACCCAACAAAACCCAACGGAGACCCCAAAACACGTCAAAAACACCCCAAAAAAGAACTGGATCAGAAAACAAAAACAAAAACAAGAACTATGAATTTTCCCCCAAAACAAGCCTAAACTCACCTGATCTTCTCCAAATCCCACATTTCACTCCCATTCACCATCATGACCAACAAGAACCCAACGAAAACCCATGAAGAACGCAAAACACCTCAAAACCACCCCACAATCAAAACAAAATGCAACGGAGAACCCAAAACACGTCAAAAACACCCCAGAAGAGAACGGGACCACCCCAAAAAACAGAAGAAAACCATAAAAAAGAGAAGAAATCCCCCAAAACCATAGATTCATCCCCCCAAAAAACCTTAAACTCACCTGATGTTCTCCAAAACCCCAAATCTACAATTTTCTACCACCATGACAACGGAAAACCCAACAAAACCCAACGGAGACCCCAAAACACGTCAAAAACAACCCAAAAAAGAACTGCATCACCCCAAAAAAGAGAAGAAAACCCCAAATACCATAGATCCACCACAAAAGTCCTCCTAAACCTACCTGAAGTTCTCCCAAACCCACAATCTACACTGTTCCACCATGATGACCACGGAAAACCCAACGAAACCCAATGGAGACCCCAAAACACGTCAAAAACACCCCCAAAAAGAACGGGATCAACAGAAAAAATGAAAGAAAACCCCAAAAGCCATAGATCCACCCCAAAAGTCCCCCTAAACCTACCTGATGTTCTCCAAATCCCAAAGTCCACTCCCAACCACCAGAAAACCCATTAGGAACTCAACGAAACGCAACGGAAACTCCAAAACACCTCAAAAACACCCCAAAAGCGAACACGATCAGAAGAAAAAACGTGATTTAACCCCCAAATAACCCTTAAACCTACCTGATGTTCTCCTAAATGTACAATCCACTCCCAACCACCAGAAAACCCAAGGGAAACCCAACAAAACCCAACGGAGACCCCAAAACACGTCAAAAACACCCCCAAAAAAGAACGGGATCACTCCAAAAACAGAAGAAAACCCTAAAAAACAGAAGAAATCCCCCAAAACCATTGATTCACCCCAAAAAAGAACAGAATCAACACAACAAACGAAAGAAAACCCCAAATACCATAGATCCACCCCAAAACAACCCTAAACCTACCTGATGTTCTCCAAAACCCACAATTTACAATTTTACACCATGATGACCAACGAGAACGCAACAAAACCCAACAGAGACCCCCAAACACCTCAAAAATTTCCCAAAAAACAACGGGACCACCCCAAGAAACAGAAGGAAACCCCAAAAAACATGACTCTGCCCCAAAAGTCCCCCTAAACCTACCTGATGCTCTCCAAAAACCCACAATTTACACTTTTCCACCATGATGACCAACAAGAACCCAACTAAAACCCAATGGAGACCCCAAAACATGTCAAAAACACGCTAAAAAAGGAACTGCATCACCCAAAAAAACAGAAGAAAAGCCCAAATACCATGAATCCACCCCAAAAGTCCCCTAAACCTACCTGAAGTTCTCCAAAACCCACAATCTACACTTTTCCAACACCATGACCACGGAAATCCCAACGAAACCCAATGGAGACCACAAAACACGTCAAAAACACCCCAAAAAAGAACTGCGTCACCCCAAAAAACAGAAGAAAACCCCATATACCATGAATCCACCCCAAAAGACCCCCTAAACCTACCTGATGTTCTCCAAAACCCACAATCTACACTTTTCCACCACGATGACAACAAAAAACCCAACAAAACCCATCAGAGACCCCAAAACACGTCAAAAACACACCAAACAAGAACGGAATCACCCCCAAAACTGGAAGAAAACCCCAAATACAATAGATCCACCCCAAAACCACCCTAAACCTACCTGATGTTCTCCTCAATCTACAATCCACTCCCAACCACCAGAAAACCCAGGGAAACCCAACAAAACCCAACGGAGACCCCAAAACACGTCAAAAACACCCCAAAAAAGAACTGGATCAGAAAACAAAAACAAAAACAAGAACTATGAATTTTCCCCCAAAACAAGCCTAAACTCACCTGATCTTCTCCAAATCCCACATTTCACTCCCATTCACCATCATGACCAACAAGAACCCAACGAAAACCCATGAAGAACGCAAAACACCTCAAAACCACCCCACAATCAAAACAAAATGCAACGGAGAACCCAAAACACGTCAAAAACACCCCAGAAGAGAACGGGACCACCCCAAAAAACAGAAGAAAACCATAAAAAAGAGAAGAAATCCCCCAAAACCATAGATTCATCCCCCCAAAAAACCTTAAACTCACCTGATGTTCTCCAAAACCCAAAATCTACACTTTTCTACCACCATGACAACGGAAAACCCAACAAAACCCAACGGAGACCCCAAAACACGTCAAAAACAACCCAAAAAAGAACTGCATCACCCCAAAAAAGAGAAGAAAACCCCAAATACCATAGATCCACCACAAAAGTCCTCCTAAACCTACCTGAAGTTCTCCCAAACCCACAATCTACACTGTTCCACCATGATGACCACGGAAAACCCAACGAAACCCAATGGAGACCCCAAAACACGTCAAAAACACCCCCAAAAAGAACGGGATCAACAGAAAAAATGAAAGAAAACCCCAAAAGCCATAGATCCACCCCAAAAGTCCCCCTAAACCTACCTGATGTTCTCCAAATCCCAAAGTCCACTCCCAACCACCAGAAAAACCATTAGGAACTCAACGAAACGCAACGGAAACTCCAAAACACCTCAAAAACACCCCAAAAGCGAACACGATCAGAAGAAAAAACGTGATTTAACGCCCAAATAACCCTTAAACCTACCTGATGTTCTCCTCAATGTACAATCCACTCCCAACCACCAGAAAACCCAAGGGAAACCCAACAAAACCCAACGGAGACCCCAAAACACGTCAAAAACACCCCCAAAAAAGAACGGGATCACTCCAAAAACAGAAGAAAACCCTAAAAAACAGAAGAAATCCCCCAAAACCATTGATTCACCCCAAAAAAGAACAGAATCAACACAACAAACGAAAGAAAGCCCCAAATACCATAGATCCACCCCAAAACAACCCTAAACCTACCTGATGTTCTCCAAAACCCACAATTTACAATTTTACACCATGATGACCAACGAGAACGCAACAAAACCCAACAGAGACCCCCAAACACCTCAAAAATTTCCCAAAAAACAACGGGACCACCCCAAGAAACAGAAGGAAACCCCAAAAAACATGACTCTGCCCCAAAAGTCCCCCTAAACCTACCTGATGCTCTCCAAAAACCCACAATTTACACTTTTCCACCATGATGACCAACAAGAACCCAACTAAAACCCAATGGAGACCCCAAAACATGTCAAAAACACGCTAAAAAAGGAACTGCATCACCCAAAAAACAGAAGAAAAGCCCAAATACCATGAATCCACCCCAAAAGTCCCCTAAACCTACCTGAAGTTCTCCAAAACCCACAATCTACACTTTTCCAACACCATGACCACGGAAATCCCAACGAAACCCAATGGAGACCACAAAACACGTCAAAAACACCCCAAAAAAGAACTGCGTCACCCCAAAAAACAGAAGAAAACCCCATATACCATGAATCCACCCCAAAAGACCCCCTAAACCTACCTGATGTTCTCCAAAACCCACAATCTACACTTTTCCACCACGATGACAACAAAAAACCCAACAAAACCCATCGGAGACCCCAAAACACGTCAAAAACACACCAAACAAGAACGGAATCACCCCCAAAACTGGAAGAAAACCCCAAATACAATAGATCCACCCCAAAACCACCCTAAACCTACCTGATGTTCTCCTCAATCTACAATCCACTCCCAACCACCAGAAAACCCAAGGGAAACCCAACAAAACCCAACGGAGACCCCAAAACACGTCAAAAACACCCCAAAAAAGAACTGGATCAGAAAACAAAAACAAAAACAAAAACAAGAACTATGAATTTTTCCCCAAAATAAGCCTAAACTCACCTGATCTTCTCCAAATCCCACATTTCACTCCCATTCACCATCATGACCAACAAGAACCCAACGAAAACCCATGAAGAACGCAAAACACCTCAAAACCACCCCACAATCAAAACAAAATGCAACGGAGAACCCAAAACACGTCAAAAACACCCCAGAAGAGAACGGGACCACCCCAAAAAACAGAAGAAAACCATAAAAAAGAGAAGAAATCCCCCAAAACCATAGATTCATCCCCCCAAAAAACCTTAAACTCACCTGATGTTCTCCAAAACCCAAAATCTACACTTTTCTACCACCATGACAACGGAAAACCCAACAAAACCCAACGGAGACCCCAAAACACGTCAAAAACAACCCAAAAAACTGCATCACCCCAAAAAAGAGAAGAAAACCCCAAATACCATAGATCCACCACAAAAGTCCTCCTAAACCTACCTGAAGTTCTCCCAAACCCACAATCTACACTGTTCCACCATGATGACCACGGAAAACCCAACGAAACCCAATGGAGACCCCAAAACACGTCAAAAACACCCCCAAAAAGAACGGGATCAACAGAAAAAATGAAAGAAAACCCCAAAAGCCATAGATCCACCCCAAAAGTCCCCCTAAACCTACCTGATGTTCTCCAAATCCCAAAGTCCACTCCCAACCACCAGAAAACCCATTAGGAACTCAACGAAACGCAACGGAAACTCCAAAACACCTCAAAAACACCCCAAAAGCGAACACGATCAGAAGAAAAAACGTGATTTAACCCCCAAATAACCCTTAAACCTACCTGATGTTCTCCTAAATGTACAATCCACTCCCAACCACCAGAAAACCCAAGGGAAACCCAACAAAACCCAACGGAGACCCCAAAACACGTCAAAAACACCCCCAAAAAAGAACGGGATCACTCCAAAAACAGAAGAAAACCCTAAAAAACAGAAGAAATCCCCCAAAACCATTGATTCACCCCAAAAAAGAACAGAATCAACACAACAAACGAAAGAAAACCCCAAATACCATAGATCCACCCCAAAACAACCCTAAACCTACCTGATGTTCTCCAAAACCCACAATTTACAATTTTACACCATGATGACCAACGAGAACGCAACAAAACCCAACAGAGACCCCCAAACACCTCAAAAATTTCCCAAAAAACAACGGGACCACCCCAAGAAACAGAAGGAAACCCCAAAAAACATGACTCTGCCCCAAAAGTCCCCCTAAACCTACCTGATGCTCTCCAAAAACCCACAATTTACACTTTTCCACCATGATGACCAACAAGAACCCAACTAAAACCCAATGGAGACCCCAAAACATGTCAAAAACACGCTAAAAAAGGAACTGCATCACCCAAAAAACAGAAGAAAAGCCCAAATACCATGAATCCACCCCAAAAGTCCCCTAAACCTACCTGAAGTTCTCCAAAACCCACAATCTACACTTTTCCAACACCATGACCACGGAAATCCCAACGAAACCCAATGGAGACCACAAAACACGTCAAAAACACCCCAAAAAAGAACTGCGTCACCCCAAAAAACAGAAGAAAACCCCATATACCATGAATCCACCCCAAAAGACCCCCTAAACCTACCTGATGTTCTCCAAAACCCACAATCTACACTTTTCCACCACGATGACAACAAAAAAACCAACAAAACCCATCAGAGACCCCAAAACACGTCAAAAACACACCAAACAAGAACGGAATCACCCCCAAAACTGGAAGAAAACCCCAAATACAATAGATCCACCCCAAAACCACCCTAAACCTACCTGATGTTCTCCTCAATCTACAATCCACTCCCAACCACCAGAAAACCCAGGGAAACCCAACAAAACCCAACGGAGACCCCAAAACACGTCAAAAACACCCCAAAAAAGAACTGGATCAGAAAACAAAAACAAAAACAAGAACTATGAATTTTCCCCCAAAACAAGCCTAAACTCACCTGATCTTCTCCAAATCCCACATTTCACTCCCATTCACCATCATGACCAACAAGAACCCAACGAAAACCCATGAAGAACGCAAAACACCTCAAAACCACCCCACAATCAAAACAAAATGCAACGGAGAACCCAAAACACGTCAAAAACACCCCAGAAGAGAACGGGACCACCCCAAAAAACAGAAGAAAACCATAAAAAGAGAAGAAATCCCCCAAAACCATAGATTCATCCCCCCAAAAAACCTTAAACTCACCTGATGTTCTCCAAAACCCAAAATCTACACTTTTCTACCACCATGACAACGGAAAACCCAACAAAACCCAACGGAGACCCCAAAAAAAGGCCAAAAACAACCCAAAAAAGAACTGCATCACCCCAAAAAAGAGAAGAAAACCCCAAATACCATAGATCCACCACAAAAGTCCTCCTAAACCTACCTGAAGTTCTCCCAAACCCACAATCTACACTGTTCCACCATGATGACCACGGAAAACCCAACGAAACCCAATGGAGACCCCAAAACACGTCAAAAACACCCCCAAAAAGAACGGGATCAACAGAAAAAATGAAAGAAAACCCCAAAAGCCATAGATCCACCCCAAAAGTCCCCCTAAACCTACCTGATGTTCTCCAAATCCCAAAGTCCACTCCCAACCACCAGAAAAACCATTAGGAACTCAACGAAACGCAACGGAAACTCCAAAACACCTCAAAAACACCCCAAAAGCGAACACGATCAGAAGAAAAAACGTGATTTAACGCCCAAATAACCCTTAAACCTACCTGATGTTCTCCTAAATGTACAATCCACTCCCAACCACCAGAAAACCCAAGGGAAACCCAACAAAACCCAACGGAGACCCCAAAACACGTCAAAAACACCCCCAAAAAAGAACGGGATCACTCCAAAAACAGAAGAAAACCCTAAAAAACAGAAGAAATCCCCCAAAACCATTGATTCACCCCAAAAAAGAACAGAATCAACACAACAAACGAAAGAAAACCCCAAATACCATAGATCCACCCCAAAACAACCCTAAACCTACCTGATGTTCTCCAAAACCCACAATTTACAATTTTACACCATGATGACCAACGAGAACGCAACAAAACCCAACAGAGACCCCCAAACACCTCAAAAATTTCCCAAAAAACAACGGGACCACCCCAAGAAACAGAGGGAAACCCCAAAAAACATGACTCTGCCCCAAAAGTCCCCCTAAACCTACCTGATGCTCTCCAAAAACCCACAATTTACACTTTTCCACCATGATGACGAACAAGAACCCAACTAAAACCCAATGGAGACCCCAAAACATGTCAAAAACACGCTAAAAAAGGAACTGCATCACCCAAAAAACAGAAGAAAAGCCCAAATACCATGAATCCACCCCAAAAGTCCCCTAAACCTACCTGAAGTTCTCCAAAACCCACAATCTACACTTTTCCAACACCATGACCACGGAAATCCCAACGAAACCCAATGGAGACCACAAAACACGTCAAAAACAACCCAAAAAAGAACTGCGTCACCCCAAAAAACAGAAGAAAACCCCATATACCATGAATCCACCCCAAAAGACCCCCTAAACCTACCTGATGTTCTCCAAAACCCACAATCTACACTTTTCCACCACGATGACAACAAAAAAACCAACAAAACCCATCAGAGACCCCAAAACACGTCAAAAACACACCAAACAAGAACGGAATCACCCCCAAAACTGGAAGAAAACCCCAAATACAATAGATCCACCCCAAAACCACCCTAAACCTACCTGATGTTCTCCTCAATCTACAATCCACTCCCAACCACCAGAAAACCCAAGGGAAACCCAACAAAACCCAACGGAGACCCCAAAACACGTCAAAAACACCCCAAAAAAGAACTGGATCAGAAAACAAAAACAAAAACAAGAACTATGAATTTTCCCCCAAAACAAGCCTAAACTCACCTGATCTTCTCCAAATCCCACATTTCACTCCCATTCACCATCATGACCAACAAGAACCCAACGAAAACCCATGAAGAACGCAAAACACCTCAAAACCACCCCACAATCAAAACAAAATGCAACGGAGAACCCAAAACACGTCAAAAACACCCCAGAAGAGAACGGGACCACCCCAAAAAACAGAAGAAAACCATAAAAAAGAGAAGAAATCCCCCAAAACCATAGATTCATCCCCCCAAAAAACCTTAAACTCACCTGATGTTCTCCAAAACCCCAAATCTACACTTTTCTACCACCATGACAACGGAAAACCCAACAAAACCCAACGGAGACCCCAAAACACGTCAAAAACAACCCAAAAAAGAACTGCATCACCCCAAAAAAGAGAAGAAAACCCCAAATACCATAGATCCACCACAAAAGTCCTCCTAAACCTACCTGAAATTCTCCCAAACCCACAATCTACACTGTTCCACCATGATGACCACGGAAAACCCAACGAAACCCAATGGAGACCCCAAAACACGTCAAAAACACCCCCAAAAAGAACGGGATCAACAGAAAAAATGAAAGAAAACCCCAAAAGCCATAGATCCACCCCAAAAGTCCCCCTAAACCTACCTGATGTTCTCCAAATCCCAAAGTCCACTCCCAACCACCAGAAAAACCATTAGGAACTCAACGAAACGCAACGGAAACTCCAAAACACCTCAAAAACACCCCAAAAGCGAACACGATCAGAAGAAAAAACGTGATTTAACCCCCAAATAACCCTTAAACCTACCTGATGTTCTCCTAAATGTACAATCCACTCCCAACCACCAGAAAACCCAAGGGAAACCCAACAAAACCCAACGGAGACCCCAAAACACGTCAAAAACACCCCCAAAAAAGAACGGGATCACTCCAAAAACAGAAGAAAACCCTAAAAAACAGAAGAAATCCCCCAAAACCATTGATTCACCCCAAAAAAGAACAGAATCAACACAACAAACGAAAGAAAACCCCAAATACCATAGATCCACCCCAAAAGACCCCCTAAACCTACCTGATGTTCTCCAAAACCCACAATTTACAATTTTACACCATGATGACCAACGAGAACGCAACAAAACCCAACAGAGACCCCCAAACACCTCAAAAATTTCCCAAAAAACAACGGGACCACCCCAAGAAACAGAGGGAAACCCCAAAAAACATGACTCTGCCCCAAAAGTCCCCCTAAACCTACCTGATGCTCTCCAAAAACCCACAATTTACACTTTTCCACCATGATGACCAACAAGAACCCAACTAAAACCCAATGGAGACCCCAAAACATGTCAAAAACACGCTAAAAAAGGAACTGCATCACCCAAAAAACAGAAGAAAAGCCCAAATACCATGAATCCACCCCAAAAGTCCCCTAAACCTACCTGAAGTTCTCCAAAACCCACAATCTACACTTTTCCAACACCATGACCACGGAAATCCCAACGAAACCCAATGGAGACCACAAAACACGTCAAAAACACCCCAAAAAAGAACTGCGTCACCCCAAAAAACAGAAGAAAACCCCATATACCATGAATCCACCCCAAAAGACCCCCTAAACCTACCTGATGTTCTCCAAAACCCACAATCTACACTTTTCCACCACGATGACAACAAAAAAACCAACAAAACCCATCAGAGACCCCAAAACACGTCAAAAACACACCAAACAAGAACGGAATCACCCCCAAAACTGGAAGAAAACCCCAAATACAATAGATCCACCCCAAAACCACCCTAAACCTACCTGATGTTCTCCTCAATCTACAATCCACTCCCAACCACCAGAAAACCCAAGGGAAACCCAACAAAACCCAACGGAGACCCCAAAACACGTCAAAAACACCCCAAAAAAGAACTGGATCAGAAAACAAAAACAAAAACAAGAACTATGAATTTTCCCCCAAAACAAGCCTAAACTCACCTGATCTTCTCCAAATCCCACATTTCACTCCCATTCACCATCATGACCAACAAGAACCCAACGAAAACCCATGAAGAACGCAAAACACCTCAAAACCACCCCACAATCAAAACAAAATGCAACGGAGAACCCAAAACACGTCAAAAACACCCCAGAAGAGAACGGGACCACCCCAAAAAACAGAAGAAAACCATAAAAAAGAGAAGAAATCCCCCAAAACCATAGATTCATCCCCCCAAAAAACCTTAAACTCACCTGATGTTCTCCAAAACCCCAAATCTACACTTTTCTACCACCATGACAATGGAAAACCCAACAAAACCCAACGGAGACCCCAAAACACGTCAAAAACAACCCAAAAAAGAACTGCATCACCCCAAAAAAGAGAAGAAAACCCCAAATACCATAGATCCACCACAAAAGTCCTCCTAAACCTACCTGAAGTTCTCCCAAACCCACAATCTACACTGTTCCACCATGATGACCACGGAAAACCCAACGAAACCCAATGGAGACCCCAAAACACGTCAAAAACACCCCCAAAAAGAACGGGATCAACAGAAAAAATGAAAGAAAACCCCAAAAGCCATAGATCCACCCCAAAAGTCCCCCTAAACCTACCTGATGTTCTCCAAATCCCAAAGTCCACTCCCAACCACCAGAAAACCCATTAGGAACTCAACGAAACGCAACGGAAACTCCAAAACACCTCAAAAACACCCCAAAAGCGAACACGATCAGAAGAAAAAACGTGATTTAACGCCCAAATAACCCTTAAACCTACCTGATGTTCTCCTAAATGTACAATCCACTCCCAACCACCAGAAAACCCAAGGGAAACCCAACAAAACCCAACGGAGACCCCAAAACACGTCAAAAACACCCCCAAAAAAGAACGGGATCACTCCAAAAACAGAAGAAAACCCTAAAAAACAGAAGAAATCCCCCAAAACCATTGATTCACCCCAAAAAAGAACAGAATCAACACAACAAACGAAAGAAAACCCCAAATACCATAGATCCACCCCAAAAGACCCCCTAAACCTACCTGATGTTCTCCAAAACACACAATTTACAATTTTACACCATGATGACCAACGAGAACGCAACAAAACCCAACAGAGACCCCCAAACACCTCAAAAATTTCCCAAAAAACAACGGGACCACCCCAAGAAACAGAAGGAAACCCCAAAAAACATGACTCTGCCCCAAAAGTCCCCCTAAACCTACCTGATGCTCTCCAAAAACCCACAATTTACACTTTTCCACCATGATGACCAACAAGAACCCAACTAAAACCCAATGGAGACCCCAAAACATGTCAAAAACACGCTAAAAAAGGAACTGCATCACCCAAAAAACAGAAGAAAAGCCCAAATACCATGAATCCACCCCAAAAGTCCCCTAAACCTACCTGAAGTTCTCCAAAACCCACAATCTACACTTTTCCAACACCATGACCACGGAAATCCCAACGAAACCCAATGGAGACCACAAAACACGTCAAAAACACCCCAAAAAAGAACTGCGTCACCCCAAAAAACAGAAGAAAACCCCATATACCATGAATCCACCCCAAAAGACCCCCTAAACCTACCTGATGTTCTCCAAAACCCACAATCTACACTTTTCCACCACGATGACAACAAAAAAACCAACAAAACCCATCAGAGACCCCAAAACACGTCAAAAACACACCAAACAAGAACGGAATCACCCCCAAAACTGGAAGAAAACCCCAAATACAATAGATCCACCCCAAAACCACCCTAAACCTACCTGATGTTCTCCTCAATCTACAATCCACTCCCAACCACCAGAAAACCCAAGGGAAACCCAACAAAACCCAACGGAGACCCCAAAACACGTCAAAAACACCCCAAAAAAGAACTGGATCAGAAAACAAAAACAAAAACAAAAACAAGAACTATGAATTTTCCCCCAAAACAAGCCTAAACTCACCTGATCTTCTCCAAATCCCACATTTCACTCCCATTCACCATCATGACCAACAAGAACCCAACGAAAACCCATGAAGAACGCAAAACACCTCAAAACCACCCCACAATCAAAACAAAATGCAACGGAGAACCCAAAACACGTCAAAAACACCCCAGAAGAGAACGGGACCACCCCAAAAAACAGAAGAAAACCATAAAAAAGAGAAGAAATCCCCCAAAACCATAGATTCATCCCCCCAAAAAACCTTAAACTCACCTGATGTTCTCCAAAACCCCAAATCTACACTTTTCTACCACCATGACAACGGAAAACCCAACAAAACCCAACGGAGACCCCAAAACACGTCAAAAACAACCCAAAAAAGAACTGCATCACCCCAAAAAAGAGAAGAAAACCCCAAATACCATAGATCCACCACAAAAGTCCTCCTAAACCTACCTGAAGTTCTCCCAAACCCACAATCTACACTGTTCCACCATGATGACCACGGAAAACCCAACGAAACCCAATGGAGACCCCAAAACACGTCAAAAACACCCCCAAAAAGAACGGGATCAACAGAAAAAATGAAAGAAAACCCCAAAAGCCATAGATCCACCCCAAAAGTCCCCCTAAACCTACCTGATGTTCTCCAAATCCCAAAGTCCACTCCCAACCACCAGAAAAACCATTAGGAACTCAACGAAACGCAACGGAAACTCCAAAACACCTCAAAAACACCCCAAAAGCGAACACGATCAGAAGAAAAAACGTGATTTAACGCCCAAATAACCCTTAAACCTACCTGATGTTCTCCTAAATGTACAATCCACTCCCAACCACCAGAAAACCCAAGGGAAACCCAACAAAACCCAACGGAGACCCCAAAACACGTCAAAAACACCCCAAAAAAGAACTGGATCAGAAAACAAAAACAAAAACAAAAACAAGAACTATGAATTTTCCCCCAAAACAAGCCTAAACTCACCTGATCTTCTCCAAATCCCACATTTCACTCCCATTCACCATCATGACCAACAAGAACCCAACGAAAACCCATGAAGAACGCAAAACACCTCAAAACCACCCCACAATCAAAACAAAATGCAACGGAGAACCCAAAACACGTCAAAAACACCCCAGAAGAGAACGGGACCACCCCAAAAACCAGAAGAAAACCATAAAAAAGAGAAGAAATCCCCCAAAACCATAGATTCATCCCCCCAAAAAACCTTAAACTCACCTGATGTTCTCCAAAACCCAAAATCTACACTTTTCTACCACCATGACAACGGAAAACCCAACAAAACCCAACGGAGACCCCAAAACACGTCAAAAACAACCCAAAAAAGAACTGCATCACCCCAAAAAAGAGAAGAAAACCCCAAATACCATAGATCCACCACAAAAGTCCTCCTAAACCTACCTGAAGTTCTCCCAAACCCACAATCTACACTGTTCCACCATGATGACCACGGAAAACCCAACGAAACCCAATGGAGACCCCAAAACACGTCAAAAACACCCCCAAAAAGAACGGGATCAACAGAAAAAATGAAAGAAAACCCCAAAAGCCATAGATCCACCCCAAAAGTCCCCCTAAACCTACCTGATGTTCTCCAAATCCCAAAGTCCACTCCCAACCACCAGAAAAACCATTAGGAACTCAACGAAACGCAACGGAAACTCCAAAACACCTCAAAAACACCCCAAAAGCGAACACGATCAGAAGAAAAAACGTGATTTAACGCCCAAATAACCCTTAAACCTACCTGATGTTCTCCTAAATGTACAATCCACTCCCAACCACCAGAAAACCCAAGGGAAACCCAACAAAACCCAACGGAGACCCCAAAACACGTCAAAAACACCCCCAAAAAAGAACGGGATCACTCCAAAAACAGAAGAAAACCCTAAAAAACAGAAGAAATCCCCCAAAACCATTGATTCACCCCAAAAAAGAACAGAATCAACACAACAAACGAAAGAAAACCCCAAATACCATAGATCCACCCCAAAACAACCCTAAACCTACCTGATGTTCTCCAAAACCCACAATTTACAATTTTACACCATGATGACCAACGAGAATGCAACAAAACCCAACAGAGACCCCCAAACACCTCAAAAATTTCCCAAAAAACAACGGGACCACCCCAAGAAACAGAAGGAAACCCCAAAAAACATGACTCTGCCCCAAAAGTCCCCCTAAACCTACCTGATGCTCTCCAAAAACCCACAATTTACACTTTTCCACCATGATGACCAACAAGAACCCAACTAAAACCCAATGGAGACCCCAAAACATGTCAAAAACACGCTAAAAAAGGAACTGCATCACCCAAAAAACAGAAGAAAAGCCCAAATACCATGAATCCACCCCAAAAGTCCCCTAAACCTACCTGAAGTTCTCCAAAACCCACAATCTACACTTTTCCAACACCATGACCACGGAAATCCCAACGAAACCCAATGGAGACCACAAAACACGTCAAAAACACCCCAAAAAAGAACTGCGTCACCCCAAAAAACAGAAGAAAACCCCATATACCATGAATCCACCCCAAAAGACCCCCTAAACCTACCTGATGTTCTCCAAAACCCACAATCTAAACTTTTCCACCACGATGACAACAAAAAACCCAACAAAACCCATCAGAGACCCCAAAACACGTCAAAAACACACCAAACAAGAACGGAATCACCCCCAAAACTGGAAGAAAACCCCAAATACAATAGATCCACCCCAAAACCACCCTAAACCTACCTGATGTTCTCCTCAATCTACAATCCACTCCCAACCACCAGAAAACCCAAGGGAAACCCAACAAAACCCAACGGAGACCCCAAAACACGTCAAAAACACCCCAAAAAAGAACTGGATCAGAAAACAAAAACAAAAACAAAAACAAGAACTATGAATTTTCCCCCAAAACAAGCCTAAACTCACCTGATCTTCTCCAAATCCCACATTTCACTCCCATTCACCATCATGACCAACAAGAACCCAACGAAAACCCATGAAGAACGCAAAACACCTCAAAACCACCCCACAATCAAAACAAAATGCAACGGAGAACCCAAAACACGTCAAAAACACCCCAGAAGAGAACGGGACCACCCCAAAAAACAGAAGAAAACCATAAAAAAGAGAAGAAATCCCCCAAAACCATAGATTCATCCCCCCAAAAAACCTTAAACTCACCTGATGTTCTCCAAAACCCAAAATCTACACTTTTCTACCACCATGACAACGGAAAACCCAACAAAACCCAACGGAGACCCCAAAACACGTCAAAAACAACCCAAAAAAGAACTGCATCACCCCAAAAAAGAGAAGAAAACCCCAAATACCATAGATCCACCACAAAAGTCCTCCTAAACCTACCTGAAGTTCTCCCAAACCCACAATCTACACTGTTCCACCATGATGACCACGGAAAACCCAACGAAACCCAATGGAGACCCCAAAACACGTCAAAAACACCCCCAAAAAGAACGGGATCAACAGAAAAAATGAAAGAAAACCCCAAAAGCCATAGATCCACCCCAAAAGTCCCCCTAAACCTACCTGATGTTCTCCAAATCCCAAAGTCCACTCCCAACCACCAGAAAACCCATTAGGAACTCAACGAAACGCAACGGAAACTCCAAAACACCTCAAAAACACCCCAAAAGCGAACACGATCAGAAGAAAAAACGTGATTTAACCCCCAAATAACCCTTAAACCTACCTGATGTTCTCCTAAATGTACAATCCACTCCCAACCACCAGAAAACCCAAGGGAAACCCAACAAAACCCAACGGAGACCCCAAAACACGTCAAAAACACCCCAAAAAAGAACGGGATCACTCCAAAAACAGAAGAAAACCCTAAAAAACAGAAGAAATCCCCCAAAACCATTGATTCACCCCAAAAAAGAACAGAATCAACACAACAAACGAAAGAAAACCCCAAATACCATAGATCCACCCCAAAACAACCCTAAACCTACCTGATGTTCTCCAAAACCCACAATTTACAATTTTACACCATGATGACCAACGAGAACGCAACAAAACCCAACAGAGACCCCCAAACACCTCAAAAATTTCCCAAAAAACAACGGGACCACCCCAAGAAACAGAAGGAAACCCCAAAAAACATGACTCTGCCCCAAAAGTCCCCCTAAACCTACCTGATGCTCTCCAAAAACCCACAATTTACACTTTTCCACCATGATGACCAACAAGAACCCAACTAAAACCCAATGGAGACCCCAAAACATGTCAAAAACACGCTAAAAAAGGAACTGCATCACCCAAAAAACAGAAGAAAAGCCCAAATACCATGAATCCACCCCAAAAGTCCCCTAAACCTACCTGAAGTTCTCCAAAACCCACAATCTACACTTTTCCAACACCATGACCACGGAAATCCCAACGAAACCCAATGGAGACCACAAAACACGTCAAAAACACCCCAAAAAAGAACTGCGTCACCCCAAAAAACAGAAGAAAACCCCATATACCATGAATCCACCCCAAAAGACCCCCTAAACCTACCTGATGTTCTCCAAAACCCACAATCTACACTTTTCCACCACGATGACAACAAAAAACCCAACAAAACCCATCGGAGACCCCAAAACACGTCAAAAACACACCAAACAAGAACGGAATCACCCCCAAAACTGGAAGAAAACCCCAAATACAATAGATCCACCCCAAAACCACCCTAAACCTACCTGATGTTCTCCTCAATCTACAATCCACTCCCAACCACCAGAAAACCCAAGGGAAACCCAACAAAACCCAACGGAGACCCCAAAACACGTCAAAAACACCCCAAAAAAGAACTGGATCAGAAAACAAAAACAAAAACAAAAACAAGAACTATGAATTTTCCCCCAAAACAAGCCTAAACTCACCTGATCTTCTCCAAATCCCACATTTCACTCCCATTCACCATCATGACCAACAAGAACCCAACGAAAACCCATGAAGAACGCAAAACACCTCAAAACCACCCCACAATCAAAACAAAATGCAACGGAGAACCCAAAACACGTCAAAAACACCCCAGAAGAGAACGGGACCACCCCAAAAAACAGAAGAAAACCATAAAAAGAGAAGAAATCCCCCAAAACCATAGATTCATCCCCCCAAAAAACCTTAAACTCACCTGATGTTCTCCAAAACCCAAAATCTACACTTTTCTACCACCATGACAACGGAAAACCCAACAAAACCCAACGGAGACCCCAAAACACGTCAAAAACAACCCAAAAAAGAACTGCATCACCCCAAAACAGAGAAGAAAACCCCAAATACCATAGATCCACCACAAAAGTCCTCCTAAACCTACCTGAAGTTCTCCCAAACCCACAATCTACACTGTTCCACCATGATGACCACGGAAAACCCAACGAAACCCAATGGAGACCCCAAAACACGTCAAAAACACCCCCAAAAAGAACGGGATCAACAGAAAAAATGAAAGAAAACCCCAAAAGCCATAGATCCACCCCAAAAGTCCCCCTAAACCTACCTGATGTTCTCCAAATCCCAAAGTCCACTCCCAACCACCAGAAAAACCATTAGGAACTCAACGAAACGCAACGGAAACTCCAAAACACCTCAAAAACACCCCAAAAGCGAACACGATCAGAAGAAAAAACGTGATTTAACCCCCAAATAACCCTTAAACCTACCTGATGTTCTCCTAAATGTACAATCCACTCCCAACCACCAGAAAACCCAAGGGAAACCCAACAAAACCCAACGGAGACCCCAAAACACGTCAAAAACACCCCCAAAAAAGAACGGGATCACTCCAAAAACAGAAGAAAACCCTAAAAAACAGAAGAAATCCCCCAAAACCATTGATTCACCCCAAAAAAGAACAGAATCAACACAACAAACGAAAGAAAACCCCAAATACCATAGATCCACCCCAAAACAACCCTAAACCTACCTGATGTTCTCCAAAACCCACAATTTACAATTTTACACCATGATGACCAACGAGAACGCAACAAAACCCAACAGAGACCCCCAAACACCTCAAAAATTTCCCAAAAAACAACGGGACCACCCCAAGAAACAGAAGGAAACCCCAAAAAACATGACTCTGCCCCAAAAGTCCCCCTAAACCTACCTGATGCTCTCCAAAAACCCACAATTTACACTTTTCCACCATGATGACCAACAAGAACCCAACTAAAACCCAATGGAGACCCCAAAACATGTCAAAAACACGCTAAAAAAGGAACTGCATCACCCAAAAAACAGAAGAAAAGCCCAAATACCATGAATCCACCCCAAAAGTCCCCTAAACCTACCTGAAGTTCTCCAAAACCCACAATCTACACTTTTCCAACACCATGACCACGGAAATCCCAACGAAACCCAATGGAGACCACAAAACACGTCAAAAACACCCCAAAAAAGAACTGCGTCACCCCAAAAAACAGAAGAAAACCCCATATACCATGAATCCACCCCAAAAGACCCCCTAAACCTACCTGATGTTCTCCAAAACCCACAATCTACACTTTTCCACCACGATGACAACAAAAAAACCAACAAAACCCATCAGAGACCCCAAAACACGTCAAAAACACACCAAACAAGAACGGAATCACCCCCAAAACTGGAAGAAAACCCCAAATACAATAGATCCACCCCAAAACCACCCTAAACCTACCTGATGTTCTCCTCAATCTACAATCCACTCCCAACCACCAGAAAACCCAAGGGAAACCCAACAAAACCCAACGGAGACCCCAAAACACGTCAAAAACACCCCAAAAAAGAACTGGATCAGAAAACAAAAACAAAAACAAAAACAAGAACTATGAATTTTCCCCCAAAACAAGCCTAAACTCACCTGATCTTCTCCAAATCCCACATTTCACTCCCATTCACCATCATGACCAACAAGAACCCAACGAAAACCCATGAAGAACGCAAAACACCTCAAAACCACCCCACAATCAAAACAAAATGCAACGGAGAACCCAAAACACGTCAAAAACACCCCAGAAGAGAACGGGACCACCCCAAAAAACAGAAGAAAACCATAAAAAGAGAAGAAATCCCCCAAAACCATAGATTCATCCCCCCAAAAAACCTTAAACTCACCTGATGTTCTCCAAAACCCAAAATCTACACTTTTCTACCACCATGACAACGGAAAACCCAACAAAACCCAACGGAGACCCCAAAACACGTCAAAAACAACCCAAAAAAGAACTGCATCACCCCAAAACAGAGAAGAAAACCCCAAATACCATAGATCCACCACAAAAGTCCTCCTAAACCTACCTGAAGTTCTCCCAAACCCACAATCTACACTGTTCCACCATGATGACCACGGAAAACCCAACGAAACCCAATGGAGACCCCAAAACACGTCAAAAACACCCCCAAAAAGAACGGGATCAACAGAAAAAATGAAAGAAAACCCCAAAAGCCATAGATCCACCCCAAAAGTCCCCCTAAACCTACCTGATGTTCTCCAAATCCCAAAGTCCACTCCCAACCACCAGAAAAACCATTAGGAACTCAACGAAACGCAACGGAAACTCCAAAACACCTCAAAAACACCCCAAAAGCGAACACGATCAGAAGAAAAAACGTGATTTAACCCCCAAATAACCCTTAAACCTACCTGATGTTCTCCTAAATGTACAATCCACTCCCAACCACCAGAAAACCCAAGGGAAACCCAACAAAACCCAACGGAGACCCCAAAACACGTCAAAAACACCCCCAAAAAAGAACGGGATCACTCCAAAAACAGAAGAAAACCCTAAAAAACAGAAGAAATCCCCCAAAACCATTGATTCACCCCAAAAAAGAACAGAATCAACACAACAAACGAAAGAAAACCCCAAATACCATAGATCCACCCCAAAACAACCCTAAACCTACCTGATGTTCTCCAAAACCCACAATTTACAATTTTACACCATGATGACCAACGAGAACGCAACAAAACCCAACAGAGACCCCCAAACACCTCAAAAATTTCCCAAAAAACAACGGGACCACCCCAAGAAACAGAAGGAAACCCCAAAAAACATGACTCTGCCCCAAAAGTCCCCCTAAACCTACCTGATGCTCTCCAAAAACCCACAATTTACACTTTTCCACCATGATGACCAACAAGAACCCAACTAAAACCCAATGGAGACCCCAAAACATGTCAAAAACACGCTAAAAAAGGAACTGCATCACCCAAAAAACAGAAGAAAAGCCCAAATACCATGAATCCACCCCAAAAGTCCCCTAAACCTACCTGAAGTTCTCCAAAACCCACAATCTACACTTTTCCAACACCATGACCACGGAAATCCCAACGAAACCCAATGGAGACCACAAAACACGTCAAAAACACCCCAAAAAAGAACTGCGTCACCCCAAAAAACAGAAGAAAACCCCATATACCATGAATCCACCCCAAAAGACCCCCTAAACCTACCTGATGTTCTCCAAAACCCACAATCTACACTTTTCCACCACGATGACAACAAAAAAACCAACAAAACCCATCAGAGACCCCAAAACACGTCAAAAACACACCAAACAAGAACGGAATCACCCCCAAAACTGGAAGAAAACCCCAAATACAATAGATCCACCCCAAAACCACCCTAAACCTACCTGATGTTCTCCTCAATCTACAATCCACTCCCAACCACCAGAAAACCCAAGGGAAACCCAACAAAACCCAACGGAGACCCCAAAACACGTCAAAAACACCCCAAAAAAGAACTGGATCAGAAAACAAAAACAAAAACAAAAACAAGAACTATGAATTTTCCCCCAAAACAAGCCTAAACTCACATGATCTTCTCCAAATCCCACATTTCACTCCCATTCACCATCATGACCAACAAGAACCCAACGAAAACCCATGAAGAACGCAAAACACCTCAAAACCACCCCACAATCAAAACAAAATGCAACGGAGAACCCAAAACACGTCAAAAACACCCCAGAAGAGAACGGGACCACCCCAAAAAACAGAAGAAAACCATAAAAAAGAGAAGAAATCCCCCAAAACCATAGATTCATCCCCCCAAAAAACCTTAAACTCACCTGATGTTCTCCAAAACCCAAAATCTACACTTTTCTACCACCATGACAACGGAAAACCCAACAAAACCCAACGGAGACCCCAAAACACGTCAAAAACAACCCAAAAAAGAACTGCATCACCCCAAAACAGAGAAGAAAACCCCAAATACCATAGATCCACCACAAAAGTCCTCCTAAACCTACCTGAAGTTCTCCCAAACCCACAATCTACACTGTTCCACCATGATGACCACGGAAAACCCAACGAAACCCAATGGAGACCCCAAAACACGTCAAAAACACCCCCAAAAAGAACGGGATCAACAGAGAAAATGAAAGAAAACCCCAAAAGCCATAGATCCACCCCAAAAGTCCCCCTAAACCTACCTGATGTTCTCCAAATCCCAAAGTCCACTCCCAACCACCAGAAAAACCATTAGGAACTCAACGAAACGCAACGGAAACTCCAAAACACCTCAAAAACACCCCAAAAGCGAACACGATCAGAAGAAAAAACGTGATTTAACCCCCAAATAACCCTTAAACCTACCTGATGTTCTCCTAAATGTACAATCCACTCCCAACCACCAGAAAACCCAAGGGAAACCCAACAAAACCCAACGGAGACCCCAAAACACGTCAAAAACACCCCCAAAAAAGAACGGGATCACTCCAAAAACAGAAGAAAACCCTAAAAAACAGAAGAAATCCCCCAAAACCATTGATTCACCCCAAAAAAGAACAGAATCAACACAACAAACGAAAGAAAACCCCAAATACCATAGATCCACCCCAAAACAACCCTAAACCTACCTGATGTTCTCCAAAACCCACAATTTACAATTTTACACCATGATGACCAACGAGAACGCAACAAAACCCAACAGAGACCCCCAAACACCTCAAAAATTTCCCAAAAAACAACGGGACCACCCCAAGAAACAGAAGGAAACCCCAAAAAACATGACTCTGCCCCAAAAGTCCCCCTAAACCTACCTGATGCTCTCCAAAAACCCACAATTTACACTTTTCCACCATGATGACCAACAAGAACCCAACTAAAACCCAATGGAGACCCCAAAACATGTCAAAAACACGCTAAAAAAGGAACTGCATCACCCAAAAAACAGAAGAAAAGCCCAAATACCATGAATCCACCCCAAAAGTCCCCTAAACCTACCTGAAGTTCTCCAAAACCCACAATCTACACTTTTCCACCACGATGACAACAAAAAACCCAACAAAACCCAATGGAGACCCCAAAACACGTCAAAAACACACCAAACAAGAACGGAATCACCCCCAAAACTGGAAGAAAACCCCAAATACAATAGATCCACCCCAAAACCACCCTAAACCTACCTGATGTTCTCCTCAATCTACAATCCACTCCCAACCACCAGAAAACCCAAGGGAAACCCAACAAAACCCAACGGAGACCCCAAAACACGTCAAAAACACCCCAAAAAAGAACTGGATCAGAAAACAAAAACAAAAACAAAAACAAGAACTATGAATTTTCCCCCAAAACAAGCCTAAACTCACCTGATCTTCTCCAAATCCCACATTTCACTCCCATTCACCATCATGACCAACAAGAACCCAACGAAAACCCATGAAGAACGCAAAACACCTCAAAACCACCCCACAATCAAAACAAAATGCAACGGAGAACCCAAAACACGTCAAAAACACCCCAGAAGAGAACGGGACCACCCCAAAAAACAGAAGAAAACCATAAAAAGAGAAGAAATCCCCCAAAACCATAGATTCATCCCCCCAAAAAACCTTAAACTCACCTGATGTTCTCCAAAACCCCAAATCTACACTTTTCTACCACCATGACAACGGAAAACCCAACAAAACCCAACGGAGACCCCAAAACACGTCAAAAACAACCCAAAAAAGAACTGCATCACCCCAAAACAGAGAAGAAAACCCCAAATACCATAGATCCACCACAAAAGTCCTCCTAAACCTACCTGAAGTTCTCCCACACCCACAATCTACACTGTTCCACCATGATGACCACGGAAAACCCAACGAAACCCAATGGAGACCCCAAAACACGTCAAAAACACCCCCAAAAAAGAACGGGATCACTCCAAAAACAGAAGAAAACCCTAAAAAACAGAAGAAATCCCCCAAAACCATTGATTCACCCCAAAAAAGAACAGAATCAACACAACAAACGAAAGAAAACCCCAAATACCATAGATCCACCCCAAAACAACCCTAAACCTACCTGATGTTCTCCAAAACACACAATTTACAATTTTACACCATGATGACCAACGAGAACGCAACAAAACCCAACAGAGACCCCCAAACACCTCAAAAATTTCCCAAAAAACAACGGGACCACCCCAAGAAACAGAAGGAAACCCCAAAAAACATGACTCTGCCCCAAAAGTCCCCCTAAACCTACCTGATGCTCTCCAAAAACCCACAATTTACACTTTTCCACCATGATGACCAACAAGAACCCAACTAAAACCCAATGGAGACCCCAAAACATGTCAAAAACACGCTAAAAAAGGAACTGCATCACCCAAAAAACAGAAGAAAAGCCCAAATACCATGAATCCACCCCAAAAGTCCCCTAAACCTACCTGAAGTTCTCCAAAACCCACAATCTACACTTTTCCAACACCATGACCACGGAAATCCCAACGAAACCCAATGGAGACCACAAAACACGTCAAAAACACCCCAAAAAAGAACTGCGTCACCCCAAAAAACAGAAGAAAACCCCATATACCATGAATCCACCCCAAAAGACCCCCTAAACCTACCTGATGTTCTCCAAAACCCACAATCTACACTTTTCCACCACGATGACAACAAAAAAACCAACAAAACCCATCAGAGACCCCAAAACACGTCAAAAACACACCAAACAAGAACGGAATCACCCCCAAAACTGGAAGAAAACCCCAAATACAATAGATCCACCCCAAAACCACCCTAAACCTACCTGATGTTCTCCTCAATCTACAATCCACTCCCAACCACCAGAAAACCCAAGGGAAACCCAACAAAACCCAACGGAGACCCCAAAACACGTCAAAAACACCCCAAAAAAGAACTGGATCAGAAAACAAAAACAAAAACAAAAACAAGAACTATGAATTTTTCCCCAAAATAAGCCTAAACTCACCTGATCTTCTCCAAATCCCACATTTCACTCCCATTCACCATCATGACCAACAAGAACCCAACGAAAACCCATGAAGAACGCAAAACACCTCAAAACCACCCCACAATCAAAACAAAATGCAACGGAGAACCCAAAACACGTCAAAAACACCCCAGAAGAGAACGGGACCACCCCAAAAAACAGAAGAAAACCATAAAAAAGAGAAGAAATCCCCCAAAACCATAGATTCATCCCCCCAAAAAACCTTAAACTCACCTGATGTTCTCCAAAACCCAAAATCTACACTTTTCTACCACCATGACAACGGAAAACCCAACAAAACCCAACGGAGACCCCAAAACACGTCAAAAACAACCCAAAAAAGAACTGCATCACCCCAAAAAAGAGAAGAAAACCCCAAATACCATAGATCCACCACAAAAGTCCTCCTAAACCTACCTGAAGTTCTCCCAAACCCACAATCTACACTGTTCCACCATGATGACCACGGAAAACCCAACGAAACCCAATGGAGACCCCAAAACACGTCAAAAACACCCCCAAAAAGAACGGGATCAACAGAAAAAATGAAAGAAAACCCCAAAAGCCATAGATCCACCCCAAAAGTCCCCCTAAACCTACCTGATGTTCTCCAAATCCCAAAGTCCACTCCCAACCACCAGAAAAACCATTAGGAACTCAACGAAACGCAACGGAAACTCCAAAACACCTCAAAAACACCCCAAAAGCGAACACGATCAGAAGAAAAAACGTGATTTAACCCCCAAATAACCCTTAAACCTACCTGATGTTCTCCTAAATGTACAATCCACTCCCAACCACCAGAAAACCCAAGGGAAACCCAACAAAACCCAACGGAGACCCCAAAACACGTCAAAAACACCCCCAAAAAAGAACGGGATCACTCCAAAAACAGAAGAAAACCCTAAAAAACAGAAGAAATCCCCCAAAACCATTGATTCACCCCAAAAAAGAACAGAATCAACACAACAAACGAAAGAAAACCCCAAATACCATAGATCCACCCCAAAACAACCCTAAACCTACCTGATGTTCTCCAAAACCCACAATTTACAATTTTACACCATGATGACCAACGAGAACGCAACAAAACCCAACAGAGACCCCCAAACACCTCAAAAATTTCCCAAAAAACAACGGGACCACCCCAAGAAACAGAAGGAAACCCCAAAAAACATGACTCTGCCCCAAAAGTCCCCCTAAACCTACCTGATGCTCTCCAAAAACCCACAATTTACACTTTTCCACCATGATGACCAACAAGAACCCAACTAAAACCCAATGGAGACCCCAAAACATGTCAAAAACACGCTAAAAAAGGAACTGCATCACCCAAAAAACAGAAGAAAAGCCCAAATACCATGAATCCACCCCAAAAGTCCCCTAAACCTACCTGAAGTTCTCCAAAACCCACAATCTACACTTTTCCAACACCATGACCACGGAAATCCCAACGAAACCCAATGGAGACCACAAAACACGTCAAAAACACCCCAAAAAAGAACTGCGTCACCCCAAAAAACAGAAGAAAACCCCATATACCATGAATCCACCCCAAAAGACCCCCTAAACCTACCTGATGTTCTCCAAAACCCACAATCTACACTTTTCCACCACGATGACAACAAAAAACCCAACAAAACCCAATGGAGACCCCAAAACACGTCAAAAACACACCAAACAAGAACGGAATCACCCCCAAAACTGGAAGAAAACCCCAAATACAATAGATCCACCCCAAAACCACCCTAAACCTACCTGATGTTCTCCTCAATCTACAATCCACTCCCAACCACCAGAAAACCCAAGGGAAACCCAACAAAACCCAACGGAGACCCCAAAACACGTCAAAAACACCCCAAAAAAGAACTGGATCAGAAAACAAAAACAAAAACAAAAACAAGAACTATGAATTTTTCCCCAAAATAAGCCTAAACTCACCTGATCTTCTCCAAATCCCACATTTCACTCCCATTCACCATCATGACCAACAAGAACCCAACGAAAACCCATGAAGAACGCAAAACACCTCAAAACCACCCCACAATCAAAACAAAATGCAACGGAGAACCCAAAACACGTCAAAAACACCCCAGAAGAGAACGGGACCACCCCAAAAAACAGAAGAAAACCATAAAAAAGAGAAGAAATCCCCCAAAACCATAGATTCATCCCCCCAAAAAACCTTAAACTCACCTGATGTTCTCCAAAACCCAAAATCTACACTTTTCTACCACCATGACAACGGAAAACCCAACAAAACCCAACGGAGACCCCAAAACACGTCAAAAACAACCCAAAAAAGAACTGCATCACCCCAAAAAAGAGAAGAAAACCCCAAATACCATAGATCCACCACAAAAGTCCTCCTAAACCTACCTGAAGTTCTCCCAAACCCACAATCTACACTGTTCCACCATGATGACCACGGAAAACCCAACGAAACCCAATGGAGACCCCAAAACACGTCAAAAACACCCCCAAAAAGAACGGGATCAACAGAAAAAATGAAAGAAAACCCCAAAAGCCATAGATCCACCCCAAAAGTCCCCCTAAACCTACCTGATGTTCTCCAAATCCCAAAGTCCACTCCCAACCACCAGAAAAACCATTAGGAACTCAACGAAACGCAACGGAAACTCCAAAACACCTCAAAAACACCCCAAAAGCGAACACGATCAGAAGAAAAAACGTGATTTAACCCCCAAATAACCCTTAAACCTACCTGATGTTCTCCTAAATGTACAATCCACTCCCAACCACCAGAAAACCCAAGGGAAACCCAACAAAACCCAACGGAGACCCCAAAACACGTCAAAAACACCCCCAAAAAAGAACGGGATCACTCCAAAAACAGAAGAAAACCCTAAAAAACAGAAGAAATCCCCCAAAACCATTGATTCACCCCAAAAAAGAACAGAATCAACACAACAAACGAAAGAAAACCCCAAATACCATAGATCCACCCCAAAACAACCCTAAACCTACCTGATGTTCTCCAAAACCCACAATTTACAATTTTACACCATGATGACCAACGAGAACGCAACAAAACCCAACAGAGACCCCCAAACACCTCAAAAATTTCCCAAAAAACAACGGGACCACCCCAAGAAACAGAGGGAAACCCCAAAAAACATGACTCTGCCCCAAAAGTCCCCCTAAACCTACCTGATGCTCTCCAAAAACCCACAATTTACACTTTTCCACCATGATGACCAACAAGAACCCAACTAAAACCCAATGGAGACCCCAAAACATGTCAAAAACACGCTAAAAAAGGAACTGCATCACCCAAAAAACAGAAGAAAAGCCCAAATACCATGAATCCACCCCAAAAGTCCCCTAAACCTACCTGAAGTTCTCCAAAACCCACAATCTACACTTTTCCAACACCATGACCACGGAAATCCCAACGAAACCCAATGGAGACCACAAAACACGTCAAAAACACCCCAAAAAAGAACTGCGTCACCCCAAAAAACAGAAGAAAACCCCATATACCATGAATCCACCCCAAAAGACCCCCTAAACCTACCTGATGTTCTCCAAAACCCACAATCTACACTTTTCCACCACGATGACAACAAAAAACCCAACAAAACCCATCGGAGACCCCAAAACACGTCAAAAACACACCAAACAAGAACGGAATCACCCCCAAAACTGGAAGAAAACCCCAAATACAATAGATCCACCCCAAAACCACCCTAAACCTACCTGATGTTCTCCTCAATCTACAATCCACTCCCAACCACCAGAAAACCCAAGGGAAACCCAACAAAACCCAACGGAGACCCCAAAACACGTCAAAAACACCCCAAAAAAGAACTGGATCAGAAAACAAAAACAAAAACAAAAACAAGAACTATGAATTTTTCCCCAAAATAAGCCTAAACTCACCTGATCTTCTCCAAATCCCACATTTCACTCCCATTCACCATCATGACCAACAAGAACCCAACGAAAACCCATGAAGAATGCAAAACACCTCAAAACCACCCCACAATCAAAACAAAATGCAACGGAGAACCCAAAACACGTCAAAAACACCCCAGAAGAGAACGGGACCACCCCAAAAAACAGAAGAAAACCATAAAAAAGAGAAGAAATCCCCCAAAACCATAGATTCATCCCCCCAAAAAACCTTAAACTCACCTGATGTTCTCCAAAACCCAAAATCTACACTTTTCTACCACCATGACAACGGAAAACCCAACAAAACCCAACGGAGACCCCAAAACACGTCAAAAACAACCCAAAAAAGAACTGCATCACCCCAAAAAACAGAAGAAAACCCCAAATACCATAGATCCACCACAAAAGTCCTCCTAAACCTACCTGAAGTTCTCCCAAACCCACAATCTACACTGTTCCACCATGATGACCACGGAAAACCCAACGAAACCCAATGGAGACCCCAAAACACGTCAAAAACACCCCCAAAAAGAACGGGATCAACAGAAAAAATGAAAGAAAACCCCAAAAGCCATAGATCCACCCCAAAAGTCCCCCTAAACCTACCTGATGTTCTCCAAATCCCAAAGTCCACTCCCAACCACCAGAAAAACCATTAGGAACTCAACGAAACGCAACGGAAACTCCAAAACACCTCAAAAACACCCCAAAAGCGAACACGATCAGAAGAAAAAACGTGATTTAACGCCCAAATAACCCTTAAACCTACCTGATGTTCTCCTCAATGTACAATCCACTCCCAACCACCAGAAAACCCAAGGGAAACCCAACAAAACCCAACGGAGACCCCAAAACACGTCAAAAACACCCCCAAAAAAGAACGGGATCACTCCAAAAACAGAAGAAAACCCTAAAAAACAGAAGAAATCCCCCAAAACCATTGATTCACCCCAAAAAAGAACAGAATCAACACAACAAACGAAAGAAAACCCCAAATACCATAGATCCACCCCAAAACAACCCTAAACCTACCTGATGTTCTCCAAAACCCACAATTTACAATTTTACACCATGATGACCAACGAGAACGCAACAAAACCCAACAGAGACCCCCAAACACCTCAAAAATTTCCCAAAAAACAACGGGACCACCCCAAGAAACAGAAGGAAACCCCAAAAAACATGACTCTGCCCCAAAAGTCCCCCTAAACCTACCTGATGCTCTCCAAAAACCCACAATTTACACTTTTCCACCATGATGACCAACAAGAACCCAACTAAAACCCAATGGAGACCCCAAAACATGTCAAAAACACGCTAAAAAAGGAACTGCATCACCCAAAAAACAGAAGAAAAGCCCAAATACCATGAATCCACCCCAAAAGTCCCCTAAACCTACCTGATGTTCTCCAAAACCCACAATCTACACTTTTCCACCACGATGACAACAAAAAACCCAACAAAACCCATCAGAGACCCCAAAACACGTCAAAAACACACCAAACAAGAACGGAATCACCCCCAAAACTGGAAGAAAACCCCAAATACAATAGATCCACCCCAAAACCACCCTAAACCTACCTGATGTTCTCCTCAATCTACAATCCACTCCCAACCACCAGAAAACCCAAGGGAAACCCAACAAAACCCAACGGAGACCCCAAAACACGTCAAAAACACCCCAAAAAAGAACTGGATCAGAAAACAAAAACAAAAACAAGAACTATGAATTTTCCCCCAAAACAAGCCTAAACTCACCTGATCTTCTCCAAATCCCACATTTCACTCCCATTCACCATCATGACCAACAAGAACCCAACGAAAACCCATGAAGAACGCAAAACACCTCAAAACCACCCCACAATCAAAACAAAATGCAACGGAGAACCCAAAACACGTCAAAAACACCCCAGAAGAGAACGGGACCACCCCAAAAAACAGAAGAAAACCATAAAAAGAGAAGAAATCCCCCAAAACCATAGATTCATCCCCCCAAAAAACCTTAAACTCACCTGATGTTCTCCAAAACCCCAAATCTACACTTTTCTACCACCATGACAACGGAAAACCCAACAAAACCCAACGGAGACCCCAAAACACGTCAAAAACAACCCAAAAAAGAACTGCATCACCCCAAAACAGAGAAGAAAACCCCAAATACCATAGATCCACCACAAAAGTCCTCCTAAACCTACCTGAAGTTCTCCCAAACCCACAATCTACACTGTTCCACCATGATGACCACGGAAAACCCAACGAAACCCAATGGAGACCCCAAAACACGTCAAAAACACCCCCAAAAAGAACGGGATCAACAGAAAAAATGAAAGAAAACCCCAAAAGCCATAGATCCACCCCAAAAGTCCCCCTAAACCTACCTGATGTTCTCCAAATCCCAAAGTCCACTCCCAACCACCAGAAAAACCATTAGGAACTCAACGAAACGCAACGGAAACTCCAAAACACCTCAAAAACACCCCAAAAGCGAACACGATCAGAAGAAAAAACGTGATTTAACCCCCAAATAACCCTTAAACCTACCTGATGTTCTCCTAAATGTACAATCCACTCCCAACCACCAGAAAACCCAAGGGAAACCCAACAAAACCCAACGGAGACCCCAAAACACGTCAAAAACACCCCCAAAAAAGAACGGGATCACTCCAAAAGCAGAAGAAAACCCCATATACCATGAATCCACCCCAAAAGACCCCCTAAACCTACCTGATGTTCTCCAAAACCCACAATTTACAATTTTACACCATGATGACCAACGAGAACGCAACAAAACCCAACAGAGACCCCCAAACACCTCAAAAATTTCCCAAAAAACAACGGGACCACCCCAAGAAACAGAGGGAAACCCCAAAAAACATGACTCTGCCCCAAAAGTCCCCCTAAACCTACCTGATGCTCTCCAAAAACCCACAATTTACACTTTTCCACCATGATGACCAACAAGAACCCAACTAAAACCCAATGGAGACCCCAAAACATGTCAAAAACACGCTAAAAAAGGAACTGCATCACCCAAAAAACAGAAGAAAAGCCCAAATACCATGAATCCACCCCAAAAGTCCCCTAAACCTACCTGAAGTTCTCCAAAACCCGCAATCTACACTTTTCCAACACCATGACCACGGAAATCCCAACGAAACCCAATGGAGACCACAAAACACGTCAAAAACACCCCAAAAAAGAACTGCGTCACCCCAAAAAACAGAAGAAAACCCCATATACCATGAATCCACCCCAAAAGACCCCCTAAACCTACCTGATGTTCTCCAAAACCCACAATCTACACTTTTCCACCACGATGACAACAAAAAACCCAACAAAACCCAATGGAGACCCCAAAACACGTCAAAAACACACCAAACAAGAACGGAATCACCCCCAAAACTGGAAGAAAACCCCAAATACAATAGATCCACCCCAAAACCACCCCAAACCTACCTGATGTTCTCCTCAATCTACAATCCACTCCCAACCACCAGAAAACCCAAGGGAAACCCAACAAAACCCAACGGAGACCCCAAAACACGTCAAAAACACCCCAAAAAAGAACTGGATCAGAAAACAAAAACAAAAACAAAAACAAAAACAAGAACTATGAATTTTCCCCCAAAATAAGCCTAAACTCACCTGATCTTCTCCAAATCCCACATTTCACTCCCATTCACCATCATGACCAACAAGAACCCAACGAAAACCCATGAAGAACGCAAAACACCTCAAAACCACCCCACAATCAAAACAAAATGCAACGGAGAACCCAAAACACGTCAAAAACACCCCAGAAGAGAACGGGACCACCCCAAAAAACAGAAGAAAACCATAAAAAAGAGAAGAAATCCCCCAAAACCATAGATTCATCCCCCCAAAAAACCTTAAACTCACCTGATGTTCTCCAAAACCCCAAATCTACACTTTTCTACCACCATGACAACGGAAAACCCAACAAAACCCAACGGAGACCCCAAAACACGTCAAAAACAACCCAAAAAAGAACTGCATCACCCCCAAAAAGAGAAGAAAACCCCAAATACCATAGATCCACCACAAAAGTCCTCCTAAACCTACCTGAAGTTCTCCCAAACCCACAATCTACACTGTTCCACCATGATGACCATGGAAAACCCAACGAAACCCAATGGAGACCCCAAAACACGTCAAAAACACCCCCAAAAAGAACGGGATCAACAGAAAAAATGAAAGAAAACCCCAAAAGCCATAGATCCACCCCAAAAGTCCCCCTAAACCTACCTGATGTTCTCCAAATCCCAAAGTCCACTCCCAACCACCAGAAAAACCATTAGGAACTCAACGAAACGCAACGGAAACTCCAAAACACCTCAAAAACACCCCAAAAGCGAACACGATCAGAAGAAAAAACGTGATTTAACCCCCAAATAACCCTTAAACCTACCTGATGTTCTCCTAAATGTACAATCCACTCCCAACCACCAGAAAACCCAAGGGAAACCCAACAAAACCCAACGGAGACCCCAAAACACGTCAAAAACACCCCCAAAAAAGAACGGGATCACTCCAAAAACAGAAGAAAACCCTAAAAAACAGAAGAAATCCCCCAAAACCATTGATTCACCCCAAAAAAGAACAGAATCAACACAACAAACGAAAGAAAACCCCAAATACCATAGATCCACCCCAAAACAACCCTAAACCTACCTGATGTTCTCCAAAACCCACAATTTACAATTTTACACCATGATGACCAACGAGAACGCAACAAAACCCAACAGAGACCCCCAAACACCTCAAAAATTTCCCAAAAAACAACGGGACCACCCCAAGAAACAGAAGGAAACCCCAAAAAACATGACTCTGCCCCAAAAGTCCCCCTAAACCTACCTGATGCTCTCCAAAAACCCACAATTTACACTTTTCCACCATGATGACCAACAAGAACCCAACTAAAACCCAATGGAGACCCCAAAACATGTCAAAAACACGCTAAAAAAGGAACTGCATCACCCAAAAAACAGAAGAAAAGCCCAAATACCATGAATCCACCCCAAAAGTCCCCTAAACCTACCTGAAGTTCTCCAAAACCCACAATCTACACTTTTCCAACACCATGACCACGGAAATCCCAACGAAACCCAATGGAGACCACAAAACACGTCAAAAACACCCCAAAAAAGAACTGCGTCACCCCAAAAAACAGAAGAAAACCCCATATACCATGAATCCACCCCAAAAGACCCCCTAAACCTACCTGATGTTCTCCAAAACCCACAATCTACACTTTTCCACCACGATGACAACAAAAAACCCAACAAAACCCAATGGAGACCCCAAAACACGTCAAAAACACACCAAACAAGAACGGAATCACCCCCAAAACTGGAAGAAAACCCCAAATACAATAGATCCACCCCAAAACCACCCTAAACCTACCTGATGTTCTCCTCAATCTACAATCCACTCCCAACCACCAGAAAACCCAATGGAAACCCAACAAAACCCAACGGAGACCCCAAAACACGTCAAAAACACCCCAAAAAAGAACTGGATCAGAAAACAAAAACAAAAACAAAAACAAAAACAAGAACTATGAATTTTCCCCCAAAACAAGCCTAAACTCACCTGATCTTCTCCAAATCCCACATTTCACTCCCATTCACCATCATGACCAACAAGAACCCAACGAAAACCCATGAAGAACGCAAAACACCTCAAAACCACCCCACAATCAAAACAAAATGCAACGGAGAACCCAAAACACGTCAAAAACACCCCAGAAGAGAACGGGACCACCCCAAAAAACAGAAGAAAACCATAAAAAAGAGAAGAAATCCCCCAAAACCATAGATTCATCCCCCCAAAAAACCTTAAACTCACCTGATGTTCTCCAAAACCCAAAATCTACACTTTTCTACCACCATGACAACGGAAAACCCAACAAAACCCAACGGAGACCCCAAAACACGTCAAAAACAACCCAAAAAAGAACTGCATCACCCCAAAAAAGAGAAGAAAACCCCAAATACCATAGATCCACCACAAAAGTCCTCCTAAACCTACCTGAAGTTCTCCCAAACCCACAATCTACACTGTTCCACCATGATGACCACGGAAAACCCAACGAAACCCAATGGAGACCCCAAAACACGTCAAAAACACCCCCAAAAAGAACGGGATCAACAGAAAAAATGAAAGAAAACCCCAAAAGCCATAGATCCACCCCAAAAGTCCCCCTAAACCTACCTGATGTTCTCCAAATCCCAAAGTCCACTCCCAACCACCAGAAAAACCATTAGGAACTCAACGAAACGCAACGGAAACTCCAAAACACCTCAAAAACACCCCAAAAGCGAACACGATCAGAAGAAAAAACGTGATTTAACCCCCAAATAACCCTTAAACCTACCTGATGTTCTCCTAAATGTACAATCCACTCCCAACCACCAGAAAACCCAAGGGAAACCCAACAAAACCCAACGGAGACCCCAAAACACGTCAAAAACACCCCCAAAAAAGAACGGGATCACTCCAAAAACAGAAGAAAACCCTAAAAAACAGAAGAAATCCCCCAAAACCATTGATTCACCCCAAAAAAGAACAGAATCAACACAACAAACGAAAGAAAACCCCAAATACCATAGATCCACCCCAAAACAACCCTAAACCTACCTGATGTTCTCCAAAACCCACAATTTACAATTTTACACCATGATGACCAACGAGAACGCAACAAAACCCAACAGAGACCCCCAAACACCTCAAAAATTTCCCAAAAAACAACGGGACCACCCCAAGAAACAGAAGGAAACCCCAAAAAACATGACTCTGCCCCAAAAGTCCCCCTAAACCTACCTGATGCTCTCCAAAAACCCACAATTTACACTTTTCCACCATGATGACCAACAAGAACCCAACTAAAACCCAATGGAGACCCCAAAACATGTCCAAAACACGCTAAAAAAGGAACTGCATCACCCAAAAAACAGAAGAAAAGCCCAAATACCATGAATCCACCCCAAAAGTCCCCTAAACCTACCTGAAGTTCTCCAAAACCCACAATCTACACTTTTCCAACACCATGACCACGGAAATCCCAACGAAACCCAATGGAGACCACAAAACACGTCAAAAACACCCCAAAAAAGAACTGCGTCACCCCAAAAAAACAGAAGAAAACCCCATATACCATGAATCCACCCCAAAAGACCCCCTAAACCTACCTGATGTTCTCCAAAACCCACAATCTACACTTTTCCACCACGATGACAACAAAAAACCCAACAAAACCCAATGGAGACCCCAAAACACGTCAAAAACACACCAAACAAGAACGGAATCACCCCCAAAACTGGAAGAAAACCCCAAATACAATAGATCCACCCCAAAACCACCCTAAACCTACCTGATGTTCTCCTCAATCTACAATCCACTCCCAACCACCAGAAAACCCAAGGGAAACCCAACAAAACCCAACGGAGACCCCAAAACACGTCAAAAACACCCCAAAAAAGAACTGGATCAGAAAACAAAAACAAAAACAAGAACTATGAATTTTCCCCCAAAACAAGCCTAAACTCACCTGATCTTCTCCAAATCCCACATTTCACTCCCATTCACCATCATGACCAACAAGAACCCAACGAAAACCCATGAAGAACGCAAAACACCTCAAAACCACCCCACAATCAAAACAAAATGCAACGGAGAACCCAAAACACGTCAAAAACACCCCAGAAGAGAACGGGACCACCCCAAAAAACAGAAGAAAACCATAAAAAAGAGAAGAAATCCCCCAAAACCATAGATTCATCCCCCCAAAAAACCTTAAACTCACCTGATGTTCTCCAAAACCCCAAATCTACACTTTTCTACCACCATGACAACGGAAAACCCAACAAAACCCAACGGAGACCCCAAAACACGTCAAAAACAACCCAAAAAAGAACTGCATCACCCCAAAAAAGAGAAGAAAACCCCAAATACCATAGATCCACCACAAAAGTCCTCCTAAACCTACCTGAAGTTCTCCCAAACCCACAATCTACACTGTTCCACCATGATGACCACGGAAAACCCAACGAAACCCAATGGAGACCCCAAAACACGTCAAAAACACCCCCAAAAAGAACGGGATCAACAGAAAAAATGAAAGAAAACCCCAAAAGCCATAGATCCACCCCAAAAGTCCCCCTAAACCTACCTGATGTTCTCCAAATCCCAAAGTCCACTCCCAACCACCAGAAAAACCATTAGGAACTCAACGAAACGCAACGGAAACTCCAAAACACCTCAAAAACACCCCAAAAGCGAACACGATCAGAAGAAAAAACGTGATTTAACCCCCAAATAACCCTTAAACCTACCTGATGTTCTCCTAAATGTACAATCCACTCCCAACCACCAGAAAACCCAAGGGAAACCCAACAAAACCCAACGGAGACCCCAAAACACGTCAAAAACACCCCCCAAAAAGAACGGGATCACTCCAAAAACAGAAGAAAACCCTAAAAAACAGAAGAAATCCCCCAAAACCATTGATTCACCCCAAAAAAGAACAGAATCAACACAACAAACGAAAGAAAACCCCAAATACCATAGATCCACCCCAAAACAACCCTAAACCTACCTGATGTTCTCCAAAACCCACAATTTACAATTTTACACCATGATGACCAACGAGAACGCAACAAAACCCAACAGAGACCCCCAAACACCTCAAAAATTTCCCAAAAAACAACGGGACCACCCCAAGAAACAGAGGGAAACCCCAAAAAACATGACTCTGCCCCAAAAGTCCCCCTAAACCTACCTGATGCTCTCCAAAAACCCACAATTTACACTTTTCCACCATGATGACCAACAAGAACCCAACTAAAACCCAATGGAGACCCCAAAACATGTCAAAAACACGCTAAAAAAGGAACTGCATCACCCAAAAAACAGAAGAAAAGCCCAAATACCATGAATCCACCCCAAAAGTCCCCTAAACCTACCTGAAGTTCTCCAAAACCCACAATCTACACTTTTCCAACACCATGACCACGGAAATCCCAACGAAACCCAATGGAGACCACAAAACACGTCAAAAACACCCCAAAAAAGAACTGCGTCACCCCAAAAAACAGAAGAAAACCCCATATACCATGAATCCACCCCAAAAGACCCCCTAAACCTACCTGATGTTCTCCAAAACCCACAATCTACACTTTTCCACCACGATGACAACAAAAAAACCAACAAAACCCAATGGAGACCCCAAAACACGTCAAAAACACACCAAACAAGAACGGAATCACCCCCAAAACTGGAAGAAAACCCCAAATACAATAGATCCACCCCAAAACCACCCTAAACCTACCTGATGTTCTCCTCAATCTACAATCCACTCCCAACCACCAGAAAACCCAAGGGAAACCCAACAAAACCCAACGGAGACCCCAAAACACGTCAAAAACACCCCAAAAAAGAACTGGATCAGAAAACAAAAACAAAAACAAAAACAAAAACAAGAACTATGAATTTTCCCCCAAAACAAGCCTAAACTCACCTGATCTTCTCCAAATCCCACATTTCACTCCCATTCACCATCATGACCAACAAGAACCCAACGAAAACCCATGAAGAACGCAAAACACCTCAAAACCACCCCACAATCAAAACAAAATGCAACGGAGAACCCAAAACACGTCAAAAACACCCCAGAAGAGAACGGGACCACCCCAAAAAACAGAAGAAAACCATAAAAAAGAGAAGAAATCCCCCAAAACCATAGATTCATCCCCCCAAAAAACCTTAAACTCACCTGATGTTCTCCAAAACCCAAAATCTACACTTTTCTACCACCATGACAACGGAAAACCCAACAAAACCCAACGGAGACCCCAAAACACGTCAAAAACAACCCAAAAAAGAACTGCATCACCCCAAAAAAGAGAAGAAAACCCCAAATACCATAGATCCACCACAAAAGTCCTCCTAAACCTACCTGAAGTTCTCCCAAACCCACAATCTACACTGTTCCACCATGATGACCACGGAAAACCCAACGAAACCCAATGGAGACCCCAAAACACGTCAAAAACACCCCCAAAAAGAACGGGATCAACAGAAAAAATGAAAGAAAACCCCAAAAGCCATAGATCCACCCCAAAAGTCCCCCTAAACCTACCTGATGTTCTCCAAATCCCAAAGTCCACTCCCAACCACCAGAAAAACCATTAGGAACTCAACGAAACGCAACGGAAACTCCAAAACACCTCAAAAACACCCCAAAAGCGAACACGATCAGAAGAAAAAACGTGATTTAACCCCCAAATAACCCTTAAACCTACCTGATGTTCTCCTAAATGTACAATCCACTCCCAACCACCAGAAAACCCAAGGGAAACCCAACAAAACCCAACGGAGACCCCAAAACACGTCAAAAACACCCCCCAAAAAGAACGGGATCACTCCAAAAACAGAAGAAAACCCTAAAAAACAGAAGAAATCCCCCAAAACCATTGATTCACCCCAAAAAAGAACAGAATCAACACAACAAACGAAAGAAAACCCCAAATACCATAGATCCACCCCAAAACAACCCTAAACCTACCTGATGTTCTCCAAAACCCACAATTTACAATTTTACACCATGATGACCAACGAGAACGCAACAAAACCCAACAGAGACCCCCAAACACCTCAAAAATTTCCCAAAAAACAACGGGACCACCCCAAGAAACAGAGGGAAACCCCAAAAAACATGACTCTGCCCCAAAAGTCCCCCTAAACCTACCTGATGCTCTCCAAAAACCCACAATTTACACTTTTCCACCACGATGACCAACAAGAACCCAACTAAAACCCAATGGAGACCCCAAAACATGTCAAAAACACGCTAAAAAAGGAACTGCATCACCCAAAAAACAGAAGAAAAGCCCAAATACCATGAATCCACCCCAAAAGTCCCCTAAACCTACCTGAAGTTCTCCAAAACCCACAATCTACACTTTTCCAACACCATGACCACGGAAATCCCAACGAAACCCAATGGAGACCACAAAACACGTCAAAAACACCCCAAAAAAGAACTGCGTCACCCCAAAAAACAGAAGAAAACCCCATATACCATGAATCCACCCCAAAAGACCCCCTAAACCTACCTGATGTTCTCCAAAACCCACAATCTACACTTTTCCACCACGATGACAACAAAAAACCCAACAAAACCCAATGGAGACCCCAAAACACGTCAAAAACACACCAAACAAGAACGGAATCACCCCCAAAACTGGAAGAAAACCCCAAATACAATAGATCCACCCCAAAACCACCCTAAACCTACCTGATGTTCTCCTCAATCTACAATCCACTCCCAACCACCAGAAAACCCAAGGGAAACCCAACAAAACCCAACGGAGACCCCAAAACACGTCAAAAACACCCCAAAAAAGAACTGGATCAGAAAACAAAAACAAAAACAAAAACAAAAACAAGAACTATGAATTTTCCCCCAAAACAAGCCTAAACTCACCTGATCTTCTCCAAATCCCACATTTCACTCCCATTCACCATCATGACCAACAAGAACCCAACGAAAACCCATGAAGAACGCAAAACACCTCAAAACCACCCCACAATCAAAACAAAATGCAACGGAGAACCCAAAACACGTCAAAAACACCCCAGAAGAGAACGGGACCACCCCAAAAAACAGAAGAAAACCATAAAAAGAGAAGAAATCCCCCAAAACCATAGATTCATCCCCCCAAAAAACCTTAAACTCACCTGATGTTCTCCAAAACCCAAAATCTACACTTTTCTACCACCATGACAACGGAAAACCCAACAAAACCCAACGGAGACCCCAAAAAAAGGCCAAAAACAACCCAAAAAAGAACTGCATCACCCCAAAAAAGAGAAGAAAACCCCAAATACCATAGATCCACCACAAAAGTCCTCCTAAACCTACCTGAAGTTCTCCCAAACCCACAATCTACACTGTTCCACCATGATGACCACGGAAAACCCAACGAAACCCAATGGAGACCCCAAAACACGTCAAAAACACCCCCAAAAAGAACGGGATCAACAGAAAAAATGAAAGAAAACCCCAAAAGCCATAGATCCACCCCAAAAGTCCCCCTAAACCTACCTGATGTTCTCCAAATCCCAAAGTCCACTCCCAACCACCAGAAAAACCATTAGGAACTCAACGAAACGCAACGGAAACTCCAAAACACCTCAAAAACACCCCAAAAGCGAACACGATCAGAAGAAAAAACGTGATTTAACCCCCAAATAACCCTTAAACCTACCTGATGTTCTCCTAAATGTACAATCCACTCCCAACCACCAGAAAACCCAAGGGAAACCCAACAAAACCCAACGGAGACCCCAAAACACGTCAAAAACACCCCCAAAAAAGAACGGGATCACTCCAAAAACAGAAGAAAACCCTAAAAAACAGAAGAAATCCCCCAAAACCATTGATTCACCCCAAAAAAGAACAGAATCAACACAACAAACGAAAGAAAACCCCAAATACCATAGATCCACCCCAAAACAACCCTAAACCTACCTGATGTTCTCCAAAACCCACAATTTACAATTTTACACCATGATGACCAACGAGAACGCAACAAAACCCAACAGAGACCCCCAAACACCTCAAAAATTTCCCAAAAAACAACGGGACCACCCCAAGAAACAGAAGGAAACCCCAAAAAACATGACTCTGCCCCAAAAGTCCCCCTAAACCTACCTGATGCTCTCCAAAAACCCACAATTTACACTTTTCCACCATGATGACCAACAAGAACCCAACTAAAACCCAATGGAGACCCCAAAACATGTCCAAAACACGCTAAAAAAGGAACTGCATCACCCAAAAAACAGAAGAAAAGCCCAAATACCATGAATCCACCCCAAAAGTCCCCTAAACCTACCTGAAGTTCTCCAAAACCCGCAATCTACACTTTTCCAACACCATGACCACGGAAATCCCAACGAAACCCAATGGAGACCACAAAACACGTCAAAAACACCCCAAAAAAGAACTGCGTCACCCCAAAAAACAGAAGAAAACCCCATATACCATGAATCCACCCCAAAAGACCCCCTAAACCTACCTGATGTTCTCCAAAACCCACAATCTACACTTTTCCACCACGATGACAACAAAAAACCCAACAAAACCCATCAGAGACCCCAAAACACGTCAAAAACACACCAAACAAGAATGGAATCACCCCCAAAACTGGAAGAAAACCCCAAATACAATAGATCCACCCCAAAACCACCCTAAACCTACCTGATGTTCTCCTCAATCTACAATCCACTCCCAACCACCAGAAAACCCAAGGGAAACCCAACAAAACCCAACGGAGACCCCAAAACACGTCAAAAACACCCCAAAAAAGAACTGGATCAGAAAACAAAAACAAAAACAAGAACTATGAATTTTCCCCCAAAACAAGCCTAAACTCACCTGATCTTCTCCAAATCCCACATTTCACTCCCATTCACCATCATGACCAACAAGAACCCAACGAAAACCCATGAAGAACGCAAAACACCTCAAAACCACCCCACAATCAAAACAAAATGCAACGGAGAACCCAAAACACGTCAAAAACACCCCAGAAGAGAACGGGACCACCCCAAAAAACAGAAGAAAACCATAAAAAAGAGAAGAAATCCCCCAAAACCATAGATTCATCCCCCCAAAAAACCTTAAACTCACCTGATGTTCTCCAAAACCCAAAATCTACACTTTTCTACCACCATGACAACGGAAAACCCAACAAAACCCAACGGAGACCCCAAAACACGTCAAAAACAACCCAAAAAAGAACTGCATCACCCCAAAAAAGAGAAGAAAACCCCAAATACCATAGATCCACCACAAAAGTCCTCCTAAACCTACCTGAAGTTCTCCCAAACCCACAATCTACACTGTTCCACCATGATGACCACGGAAAACCCAACGAAACCCAATGGAGACCCCAAAACACGTCAAAAACACCCCCAAAAAGAACGGGATCAACAGAAAAAATGAAAGAAAACCCCAAAAGCCATAGATCCACCCCAAAAGTCCCCCTAAACCTACCTGATGTTCTCCAAATCCCAAAGTCCACTCCCAACCACCAGAAAAACCATTAGGAACTCAACGAAACGCAACGGAAACTCCAAAACACCTCAAAAACACCCCAAAAGCGAACACGATCAGAAGAAAAAACGTGATTTAACCCCCAAATAACCCTTAAACCTACCTGATGTTCTCCTAAATGTACAATCCACTCCCAACCACCAGAAAACCCAAGGGAAACCCAACAAAACCCAACGGAGACCCCAAAACACGTCAAAAACACCCCCAAAAAAGAACGGGATCACTCCAAAAACAGAAGAAAACCCTAAAAAACAGAAGAAATCCCCCAAAACCATTGATTCACCCCAAAAAAGAACAGAATCAACACAACAAACGAAAGAAAACCCCAAATACCATAGATCCACCCCAAAACAACCCTAAACCTACCTGATGTTCTCCAAAACCCACAATTTACAATTTTACACCATGATGACCAACGAGAACGCAACAAAACCCAACAGAGACCCCCAAACACCTCAAAAATTTCCCAAAAAACAACGGGACCACCCCAAGAAACAGAAGGAAACCCCAAAAAACATGACTCTGCCCCAAAAGTCCCCCTAAACCTACCTGATGCTCTCCAAAAACCCACAATTTACACTTTTCCACCATGATGACCAACAAGAACCCAACTAAAACCCAATGGAGACCCCAAAACATGTCCAAAACACGCTAAAAAAGGAACTGCATCACCCAAAAAACAGAAGAAAAGCCCAAATACCATGAATCCACCCCAAAAGTCCCCTAAACCTACCTGAAGTTCTCCAAAACCCGCAATCTACACTTTTCCAACACCATGACCACGGAAATCCCAACGAAACCCAATGGAGACCACAAAACACGTCAAAAACACCCCAAAAAAGAACTGCGTCACCCCAAAAAACAGAAGAAAACCCCATATACCATGAATCCACCCCAAAAGACCCCCTAAACCTACCTGATGTTCTCCAAAACCCACAATCTACACTTTTCCACCACGATGACAACAAAAAACCCAACAAAACCCATCAGAGACCCCAAAACACGTCAAAAACACACCAAACAAGAATGGAATCACCCCCAAAACTGGAAGAAAACCCCAAATACAATAGATCCACCCCAAAACCACCCTAAACCTACCTGATGTTCTCCTCAATCTACAATCCACTCCCAACCACCAGAAAACCCAAGGGAAACCCAACAAAACCCAACGGAGACCCCAAAACACGTCAAAAACACCCCAAAAAAGAACTGGATCAGAAAACAAAAACAAAAACAAGAACTATGAATTTTCCCCCAAAACAAGCCTAAACTCACCTGATCTTCTCCAAATCCCACATTTCACTCCCATTCACCATCATGACCAACAAGAACCCAACGAAAACCCATGAAGAACGCAAAACACCTCAAAACCACCCCACAATCAAAACAAAATGCAACGGAGAACCCAAAACACGTCAAAAACACCCCAGAAGAGAACGGGACCACCCCAAAAAACAGAAGAAAACCATAAAAAAGAGAAGAAATCCCCCAAAACCATAGATTCATCCCCCCAAAAAACCTTAAACTCACCTGATGTTCTCCAAAACCCAAAATCTACACTTTTCTACCACCATGACAACGGAAAACCCAACAAAACCCAACGGAGACCCCAAAACACGTCAAAAACAACCCAAAAAAGAACTGCATCACCCCAAAAAAGAGAAGAAAACCCCAAATACCATAGATCCACCACAAAAGTCCTCCTAAACCTACCTGAAGTTCTCCCAAACCCACAATCTACACTGTTCCACCATGATGACCACGGAAAACCCAACGAAACCCAATGGAGACCCCAAAACACGTCAAAAACACCCCCAAAAAGAACGGGATCAACAGAAAAAATGAAAGAAAACCCCAAAAGCCATAGATCCACCCCAAAAGTCCCCCTAAACCTACCTGATGTTCTCCAAATCCCAAAGTCCACTCCCAACCACCAGAAAAACCATTAGGAACTCAACGAAACGCAACGGAAACTCCAAAACACCTCAAAAACACCCCAAAAGCGAACACGATCAGAAGAAAAAACGTGATTTAACCCCCAAATAACCCTTAAACCTACCTGATGTTCTCCTAAATGTACAATCCACTCCCAACCACCAGAAAACCCAAGGGAAACCCAACAAAACCCAACGGAGACCCCAAAACACGTCAAAAACACCCCCAAAAAAGAACGGGATCACTCCAAAAACAGAAGAAAACCCTAAAAAACAGAAGAAATCCCCCAAAACCATTGATTCACCCCAAAAAAGAACAGAATCAACACAACAAACGAAAGAAAACCCCAAATACCATAGATCCACCCCAAAACAACCCTAAACCTACCTGATGTTCTCCAAAACCCACAATTTACAATTTTACACCATGATGACCAACGAGAACGCAACAAAACCCAACAGAGACCCCCAAACACCTCAAAAATTTCCCAAAAAACAACGGGACCACCCCAAGAAACAGAAGGAAACCCCAAAAAACATGACTCTGCCCCAAAAGTCCCCCTAAACCTACCTGATGCTCTCCAAAAACCCACAATTTACACTTTTCCACCATGATGACCAACAAGAACCCAACTAAAACCCAATGGAGACCCCAAAACATGTCCAAAACACGCTAAAAAAGGAACTGCATCACCCAAAAAACAGAAGAAAAGCCCAAATACCATGAATCCACCCCAAAAGTCCCCTAAACCTACCTGAAGTTCTCCAAAACCCGCAATCTACACTTTTCCAACACCATGACCACGGAAATCCCAACGAAACCCAATGGAGACCACAAAACACGTCAAAAACACCCCAAAAAAGAACTGCGTCACCCCAAAAAACAGAAGAAAACCCCATATACCATGAATCCACCCCAAAAGACCCCCTAAACCTACCTGATGTTCTCCAAAACCCACAATCTACACTTTTCCACCACGATGACAACAAAAAACCCAACAAAACCCATCAGAGACCCCAAAACACGTCAAAAACACACCAAACAAGAATGGAATCACCCCCAAAACTGGAAGAAAACCCCAAATACAATAGATCCACCCCAAAACCACCCTAAACCTACCTGATGTTCTCCTCAATCTACAATCCACTCCCAACCACCAGAAAACCCAAGGGAAACCCAACAAAACCCAACGGAGACCCCAAAACACGTCAAAAACACCCCAAAAAAGAACTGGATCAGAAAACAAAAACAAAAACAAGAACTATGAATTTTCCCCCAAAACAAGCCTAAACTCACCTGATCTTCTCCAAATCCCACATTTCACTCCCATTCACCATCATGACCAACAAGAACCCAACGAAAACCCATGAAGAACGCAAAACACCTCAAAACCACCCCACAATCAAAACAAAATGCAACGGAGAACCCAAAACACGTCAAAAACACCCCAGAAGAGAACGGGACCACCCCAAAAAACAGAAGAAAACCATAAAAAAGAGAAGAAATCCCCCAAAACCATAGATTCATCCCCCCAAAAAACCTTAAACTCACCTGATGTTCTCCAAAACCCAAAATCTACACTTTTCTACCACCATGACAACGGAAAACCCAACAAAACCCAACGGAGACCCCAAAACACGTCAAAAACAACCCAAAAAAGAACTGCATCACCCCAAAAAAGAGAAGAAAACCCCAAATACCATAGATCCACCACAAAAGTCCTCCTAAACCTACCTGAAGTTCTCCCAAACCCACAATCTACACTGTTCCACCATGATGACCACGGAAAACCCAACGAAACCCAATGGAGACCCCAAAACACGTCAAAAACACCCCCAAAAAGAACGGGATCAACAGAAAAAATGAAAGAAAACCCCAAAAGCCATAGATCCACCCCAAAAGTCCCCCTAAACCTACCTGATGTTCTCCAAATCCCAAAGTCCACTCCCAACCACCAGAAAAACCATTAGGAACTCAACGAAACGCAACGGAAACTCCAAAACACCTCAAAAACACCCCAAAAGCGAACACGATCAGAAGAAAAAACGTGATTTAACCCCCAAATAACCCTTAAACCTACCTGATGTTCTCCTAAATGTACAATCCACTCCCAACCACCAGAAAACCCAAGGGAAACCCAACAAAACCCAACGGAGACCCCAAAACACGTCAAAAACACCCCCCAAAAAGAACGGGATCACTCCAAAAACAGAAGAAAACCCTAAAAAACAGAAGAAATCCCCCAAAACCATTGATTCACCCCAAAAAAGAACAGAATCAACACAACAAACGAAAGAAAACCCCAAATACCATAGATCCACCCCAAAACAACCCTAAACCTACCTGATGTTCTCCAAAACCCACAATTTACAATTTTACACCATGATGACCAACGAGAACGCAACAAAACCCAACAGAGACCCCCAAACACCTCAAAAATTTCCCAAAAAACAACGGGACCACCCCAAGAAACAGAAGGAAACCCCAAAAAACATGACTCTGCCCCAAAAGTCCCCCTAAACCTACCTGATGCTCTCCAAAAACCCACAATTTACACTTTTCCACCATGATGACCAACAAGAACCCAACTAAAACCCAATGGAGACCCCAAAACATGTCAAAAACACGCTAAAAAAGGAACTGCATCACCCAAAAAACAGAAGAAAAGCCCAAATACCATGAATCCACCCCAAAAGACCCCCTAAACCTACCTGAAGTTCTCCAAAACCCACAATCTACACTTTTCCAACACCATGACCACGGAAATCCCAACGAAACCCAATGGAGACCACAAAACACGTCAAAAACACCCCAAAAAAGAACTGCGTCACCCCAAAAAACAGAAGAAAACCCCATATACCATGAATCCACCCCAAAAGACCCCCTAAACCTACCTGATGTTCTCCAAAACCCACAATCTACACTTTTCCACCACGATGACAACAAAAAAACCAACAAAACCCATCAGAGACCCCAAAACACGTCAAAAACACACCAAACAAGAACGGAATCACCCCCAAAACTGGAAGAAAACCCCAAATACAATAGATCCACCCCAAAACCACCCTAAACCTACCTGATGTTCTCCTCAATCTACAATCCACTCCCAACCACCAGAAAACCCAAGGGAAACCCAACAAAACCCAACGGAGACCCCAAAACACGTCAAAAACACCCCAAAAAAGAACTGGATCAGAAAACAAAAACAAAAACAAAAACAAAAACAAGAACTATGAATTTTCCCCCAAAACAAGCCTAAACTCACCTGATCTTCTCCAAATCCCACATTTCACTCCCATTCACCATCATGACCAACAAGAACCCAACGAAAACCCATGAAGAACGCAAAACACCTCAAAACCACCCCACAATCAAAACAAAATGCAACGGAGAACCCAAAACACGTCAAAAACACCCCAGAAGAGAACGGGACCACCCCAAAAAACAGAAGAAAACCATAAAAAAGAGAAGAAATCCCCCAAAACCATAGATTCATCCCCCCAAAAAACCTTAAACTCACCTGATGTTCTCCAAAACCCAAAATCTACACTTTTCTACCACCATGACAACGGAAAACCCAACAAAACCCAACGGAGACCCCAAAACACGTCAAAAACAACCCAAAAAAGAACTGCATCACCCCAAAAAAGAGAAGAAAACCCCAAATACCATAGATCCACCACAAAAGTCCTCCTAAACCTACCTGAAGTTCTCCCAAACCCACAATCTACACTGTTCCACCATGATGACCACGGAAAACCCAACGAAACCCAATGGAGACCCCAAAACACGTCAAAAACACCCCCAAAAAGAACGGGATCAACAGAAAAAATGAAAGAAAACCCCAAAAGCCATAGATCCACCCCAAAAGTCCCCCTAAACCTACCTGATGTTCTCCAAATCCCAAAGTCCACTCCCAACCACCAGAAAAACCATTAGGAACTCAACGAAACGCAACGGAAACTCCAAAACACCTCAAAAACACCCCAAAAGCGAACACGATCAGAAGAAAAAACGTGATTTAACGCCCAAATAACCCTTAAACCTACCTGATGTTCTCCTAAATGTACAATCCACTCCCAACCACCAGAAAACCCAAGGGAAACCCAACAAAACCCAACGGAGACCCCAAAACACGTCAAAAACACCCCCAAAAAAGAACGGGATCACTCCAAAAACAGAAGAAAACCCTAAAAAACAGAAGAAATCCCCCAAAACCATTGATTCACCCCAAAAAAGAACAGAATCAACACAACAAACGAAAGAAAACCCCAAATACCATAGATCCACCCCAAAACAACCCTAAACCTACCTGATGTTCTCCAAAACCCACAATTTACAATTTTACACCATGATGACCAACGAGAACGCAACAAAACCCAACAGAGACCCCCAAACACCTCAAAAATTTCCCAAAAAACAACGGGACCACCCCAAGAAACAGAAGGAAACCCCAAAAAACATGACTCTGCCCCAAAAGTCCCCCTAAACCTACCTGATGCTCTCCAAAAACCCACAATTTACACTTTTCCACCATGATGACCAGCAAGAACCCAACTAAAACCCAATGGAGACCCCAAAACATGTCAAAAACACGCTAAAAAAGGAACTGCATCACCCAAAAAACAGAAGAAAAGCCCAAATACCATGAATCCACCCCAAAAGTCCCCTAAACCTACCTGAAGTTCTCCAAAACCCACAATCTACACTTTTCCAACACCATGACCACGGAAATCCCAACGAAACCCAATGGAGACCACAAAACACGTCAAAAACACCCCAAAAAAGAACTGCGTCACCCCCAAAAACAGAAGAAAACCCCATATACCATGAATCCACCCCAAAAGACCCCCTAAACCTACCTGATGTTCTCCAAAACCCACAATCTACACTTTTCCACCACGATGACAACAAAAAAACCAACAAAACCCATCAGAGACCCCAAAACACGTCAAAAACACACCAAACAAGAACGGAATCACCCCCAAAACTGGAAGAAAACCCCAAATACAATAGATCCACCCCAAAACCACCCTAAACCTACCTGATGTTCTCCTCAATCTACAATCCACTCCCAACCACCAGAAAACCCAAGGGAAACCCAACAAAACCCAACGGAGACCCCAAAACACGTCAAAAACACCCCAAAAAAGAACTGGATCAGAAAACAAAAACAAAAACAAAAACAAGAACTATGAATTTTCCCCCAAAACAAGCCTAAACTCACCTGATCTTCTCCAAATCCCACATTTCACTCCCATTCACCATCATGACCAACAAGAACCCAACGAAAACCCATGAAGAACGCAAAACACCTCAAAACCACCCCACAATCAAAACAAAATGCAACGGAGAACCCAAAACACGTCAAAAACACCCCAGAAGAGAACGGGACCACCCCAAAAAACAGAAGAAAACCATAAAAAAGAGAAGAAATCCCCCAAAACCATAGATTCATCCCCCCAAAAAACCTTAAACTCACCTGATGTTCTCCAAAACCCAAAATCTACACTTTTCTACCACCATGACAACGGAAAACCCAACAAAACCCAACGGAGACCCCAAAACACGTCAAAAACAACCCAAAAAAGAACTGCATCACCCCAAAAAAGAGAAGAAAACCCCAAATACCATAGATCCACCACAAAAGTCCTCCTAAACCTACCTGAAGTTCTCCCAAACCCACAATCTACACTGTTCCACCATGATGACCACGGAAAACCCAACGAAACCCAATGGAGACCCCAAAACACGTCAAAAACACCCCCAAAAAGAACGGGATCAACAGAAAAAATGAAAGAAAACCCCAAAAGCCATAGATCCACCCCAAAAGTCCCCCTAAACCTACCTGATGTTCTCCAAATCCCAAAGTCCACTCCCAACCACCAGAAAAACCATTAGGAACTCAACGAAACGCAACGGAAACTCCAAAACACCTCAAAAACACCCCAAAAGCGAACACGATCAGAAGAAAAAACGTGATTTAACCCCCAAATAACCCTTAAACCTACCTGATGTTCTCCTAAATGTACAATCCACTCCCAACCACCAGAAAACCCAAGGGAAACCCAACAAAACCCAACGGAGACCCCAAAACACGTCAAAAACACCCCCAAAAAAGAACGGGATCACTCCAAAAACAGAAGAAAACCCTAAAAAACAGAAGAAATCCCCCAAAACCATTGATTCACCCCAAAAAAGAACAGAATCAACACAACAAACGAAAGAAAACCCCAAATACCATAGATCCACCCCAAAACAACCCTAAACCTACCTGATGTTCTCCAAAACCCACAATTTACAATTTTACACCATGATGACCAACGAGAACGCAACAAAACCCAACAGAGACCCCCAAACACCTCAAAAATTTCCCAAAAAACAACGGGACCACCCCAAGAAACAGAAGGAAACCCCAAAAAACATGACTCTGCCCCAAAAGTCCCCCTAAACCTACCTGATGCTCTCCAAAAACCCACAATTTACACTTTTCCACCATGATGACCAACAAGAACCCAACTAAAACCCAATGGAGACCCCAAAACATGTCAAAAACACGCTAAAAAAGGAACTGCATCACCCAAAAAACAGAAGAAAAGCCCAAATACCATGAATCCACCCCAAAAGTCCCCTAAACCTACCTGAAGTTCTCCAAAACCCACAATCTACACTTTTCCAACACCATGACCACGGAAATCCCAACGAAACCCAATGGAGACCACAAAACACGTCAAAAACACCCCAAAAAAGAACTGCGTCACCCCAAAAAACAGAAGAAAACCCCATATACCATGAATCCACCCCAAAAGACCCCCTAAACCTACCTGATGTTCTCCAAAACCCACAATCTACACTTTTCCACCACGATGACAACAAAAAACCCAACAAAACCCATCAGAGACCCCAAAACACGTCAAAAACACACCAAACAAGAACGGAATCACCCCCAAAACTGGAAGAAAACCCCAAATACAATAGATCCACCCCAAAACCACCCTAAACCTACCTGATGTTCTCCTCAATCTACAATCCACTCCCAACCACCAGAAAACCCAAGGGAAACCCAACAAAACCCAACGGAGACCCCAAAACACGTCAAAAACACCCCAAAAAAGAACTGGATCAGAAAACAAAAACAAAAACAAAAACAAGAACTATGAATTTTTCCCCAAAATAAGCCTAAACTCACCTGATCTTCTCCAAATCCCACATTTCACTCCCATTCACCATCATGACCAACAAGAACCCAACGAAAACCCATGAAGAATGCAAAACACCTCAAAACCACCCCACAATCAAAACAAAATGCAACGGAGAACCCAAAACACGTCAAAAACACCCCAGAAGAGAACGGGACCACCCCAAAAAACAGAAGAAAACCATAAAAAAGAGAAGAAATCCCCCAAAACCATAGATTCATCCCCCCAAAAAACCTTAAACTCACCTGATGTTCTCCAAAACCCAAAATCTACACTTTTCTACCACCATGACAACGGAAAACCCAACAAAACCCAACGGAGACCCCAAAACACGTCAAAAACAACCCAAAAAAGAACTGCATCACCCCAAAAAAGAGAAGAAAACCCCAAATACCATAGATCCACCACAAAAGTCCTCCTAAACCTACCTGAAGTTCTCCCAAACCCACAATCTACACTGTTCCACCATGATGACCACGGAAAACCCAACGAAACCCAATGGAGACCCCAAAACACGTCAAAAACACCCCCAAAAAGAACGGGATCAACAGAAAAAATGAAAGAAAACCCCAAAAGCCATAGATCCACCCCAAAAGTCCCCCTAAACCTACCTGATGTTCTCCAAATCCCAAAGTCCACTCCCAACCACCAGAAAAACCATTAGGAACTCAACGAAACGCAACGGAAACTCCAAAACACCTCAAAAACACCCCAAAAGCGAACACGATCAGAAGAAAAAACGTGATTTAACCCCCAAATAACCCTTAAACCTACCTGATGTTCTCCTAAATGTACAATCCACTCCCAACCACCAGAAAACCCAAGGGAAACCCAACAAAACCCAACGGAGACCCCAAAACACGTCAAAAACACCCCCAAAAAAGAACGGGATCACTCCAAAAACAGAAGAAAACCCTAAAAAACAGAAGAAATCCCCCAAAACCATTGATTCACCCCAAAAAAGAACAGAATCAACACAACAAACGAAAGAAAACCCCAAATACCATAGATCCACCCCAAAACAACCCTAAACCTACCTGATGTTCTCCAAAACCCACAATTTACAATTTTACACCATGATGACCAACGAGAACGCAACAAAACCCAACAGAGACCCCCAAACACCTCAAAAATTTCCCAAAAAACAACGGGACCACCCCAAGAAACAGAAGGAAACCCCAAAAAACATGACTCTGCCCCAAAAGTCCCCCTAAACCTACCTGATGCTCTCCAAAAACCCACAATTTACACTTTTCCACCATGATGACCAACAAGAACCCAACTAAAACCCAATGGAGACCCCAAAACATGTCAAAAACACGCTAAAAAAGGAACTGCATCACCCAAAAAACAGAAGAAAAGCCCAAATACCATGAATCCACCCCAAAAGTCCCCTAAACCTACCTGAAGTTCTCCAAAACCCACAATCTACACTTTTCCACCACGATGACAACAAAAAACCCAACAAAACCCAATGGAGACCCCAAAACACGTCAAAAACACACCAAACAAGAACGGAATCACCCCCAAAACTGGAAGAAAACCCCAAATACAATAGATCCACCCCAAAACCACCCTAAACCTACCTGATGTTCTCCTCAATCTACAATCCACTCCCAACCACCAGAAAACCCAAGGGAAACCCAACAAAACCCAACGGAGACCCCAAAACATGTCAAAAACACCCCAAAAAAGAACTGGATCAGAAAACAAAAACAAAAACAAGAACTATGAATTTTCCCCCAAAACAAGCCTAAACTCACCTGATCTTCTCCAAATCCCACATTTCACTCCCATTCACCATCATGACCAACAAGAACCCAACGAAAACCCATGAAGAACGCAAAACACCTCAAAACCACCCCACAATCAAAACAAAATGCAACGGAGAACCCAAAACACGTCAAAAACACCCCAGAAGAGAACGGGACCACCCCAAAAAACAGAAGAAAACCATAAAAAAGAGAAGAAATCCCCCAAAACCATAGATTCATCCCCCCAAAAAACCTTAAACTCACCTGATGTTCTCCAAAACCCAAAATCTACACTTTTCTACCACCATGACAACGGAAAACCCAACAAAACCCAACGGAGACCCCAAAACACGTCAAAAACAACCCAAAAAAGAACTGCATCACCCCAAAAAAGAGAAGAAAACCCCAAATACCATAGATCCACCACAAAAGTCCTCCTAAACCTACCTGAAGTTCTCCCAAACCCACAATCTACACTGTTCCACCATGATGACCACGGAAAACCCAACGAAACCCAATGGAGACCCCAAAACACGTCAAAAACACCCCCAAAAAGAACGGGATCAACAGAAAAAATGAAAGAAAACCCCAAAAGCCATAGATCCACCCCAAAAGTCCCCCTAAACCTACCTGATGTTCTCCAAATCCCAAAGTCCACTCCCAACCACCAGAAAAACCATTAGGAACTCAACGAAACGCAACGGAAACTCCAAAACACCTCAAAAACACCCCAAAAGCGAACACGATCAGAAGAAAAAACGTGATTTAACCCCCAAATAACCCTTAAACCTACCTGATGTTCTCCTAAATGTACAATCCACTCCCAACCACCAGAAAACCCAAGGGAAACCCAACAAAACCCAACGGAGACCCCAAAACACGTCAAAAACACCCCCAAAAAAGAACGGGATCACTCCAAAAACAGAAGAAAACCCTAAAAAACAGAAGAAATCCCCCAAAACCATTGATTCACCCCAAAAAAGAACAGAATCAACACAACAAACGAAAGAAAACCCCAAATACCATAGATCCACCCCAAAACAACCCTAAACCTACCTGATGTTCTCCAAAACCCACAATTTACAATTTTACACCATGATGACCAACGAGAACGCAACAAAACCCAACAGAGACCCCCAAACACCTCAAAAATTTCCCAAAAAACAACGGGACCACCCCAAGAAACAGAAGGAAACCCCAAAAAACATGACTCTGCCCCAAAAGTCCCCCTAAACCTACCTGATGCTCTCCAAAAACCCACAATTTACACTTTTCCACCATGATGACCAACAAGAACCCAACTAAAACCCAATGGAGACCCCAAAACATGTCAAAAACACGCTAAAAAAGGAACTGCATCACCCAAAAAACAGAAGAAAAGCCCAAATACCATGAATCCACCCCAAAAGTCCCCTAAACCTACCTGAAGTTCTCCAAAACCCACAATCTACACTTTTCCAACACCATGACCACGGAAATCCCAACGAAACCCAATGGAGACCACAAAACACGTCAAAAACACCCCAAAAAAGAACTGCGTCACCCCAAAAAACAGAAGAAAACCCCATATACCATGAATCCACCCCAAAAGACCCCCTAAACCTACCTGATGTTCTCCAAAACCCACAATCTACACTTTTCCACCACGATGACAACAAAAAACCCAACAAAACCCAATGGAGACCCCAAAACACGTCAAAAACACACCAAACAAGAACGGAATCACCCCCAAAACTGGAAGAAAACCCCAAATACAATAGATCCACCCCAAAACCACCCTAAACCTACCTGATGTTCTCCTCAATCTACAATCCACTCCCAACCACCAGAAAACCCAAGGGAAACCCAACAAAACCCAACGGAGACCCCAAAACACGTCAAAAACACCCCAAAAAAGAACTGGATCAGAAAACAAAAACAAAAACAAAAACAAGAACTATGAATTTTTCCCCAAAATAAGCCTAAACTCACCTGATCTTCTCCAAATCCCACATTTCACTCCCATTCACCATCATGACCAACAAGAACCCAACGAAAACCCATGAAGAATGCAAAACACCTCAAAACCACCCCACAATCAAAACAAAATGCAACGGAGAACCCAAAACACGTCAAAAACACCCCAGAAGAGAACGGGACCACCCCAAAAAACAGAAGAAAACCATAAAAAAGAGAAGAAATCCCCCAAAACCATAGATTCATCCCCCCAAAAAACCTTAAACTCACCTGATGTTCTCCAAAACCCAAAATCTACACTTTTCTACCACCATGACAACGGAAAACCCAACAAAACCCAACGGAGACCCCAAAACACGTCAAAAACAACCCAAAAAAGAACTGCATCACCCCAAAAAAGAGAAGAAAACCCCAAATACCATAGATCCACCACAAAAGTCCTCCTAAACCTACCTGAAGTTCTCCCAAACCCACAATCTACACTGTTCCACCATGATGACCACGGAAAACCCAACGAAACCCAATGGAGACCCCAAAACACGTCAAAAACACCCCCAAAAAGAACGGGATCAACAGAAAAAATGAAAGAAAACCCCAAAAGCCATAGATCCACCCCAAAAGTCCCCCTAAACCTACCTGATGTTCTCCAAATCCCAAAGTCCACTCCCAACCACCAGAAAAACCATTAGGAACTCAACGAAACGCAACGGAAACTCCAAAACACCTCAAAAACACCCCAAAAGCGAACACGATCAGAAGAAAAAACGTGATTTAACCCCCAAATAACCCTTAAACCTACCTGATGTTCTCCTAAATGTACAATCCACTCCCAACCACCAGAAAACCCAAGGGAAACCCAACAAAACCCAACGGAGACCCCAAAACACGTCAAAAACACCCCCAAAAAAGAACGGGATCACTCCAAAAACAGAAGAAAACCCTAAAAAACAGAAGAAATCCCCCAAAACCATTGATTCACCCCAAAAAAGAACAGAATCAACACAACAAACGAAAGAAAACCCCAAATACCATAGATCCACCCCAAAACAACCCTAAACCTACCTGATGTTCTCCAAAACCCACAATTTACAATTTTACACCATGATGACCAACGAGAACGCAACAAAACCCAACAGAGACCCCCAAACACCTCAAAAATTTCCCAAAAAACAACGGGACCACCCCAAGAAACAGAAGGAAACCCCAAAAAACATGACTCTGCCCCAAAAGTCCCCCTAAACCTACCTGATGCTCTCCAAAAACCCACAATTTACACTTTTCCACCATGATGACCAACAAGAACCCAACTAAAACCCAATGGAGACCCCAAAACATGTCAAAAACACGCTAAAAAAGGAACTGCATCACCCAAAAAACAGAAGAAAAGCCCAAATACCATGAATCCACCCCAAAAGTCCCCTAAACCTACCTGAAGTTCTCCAAAACCCACAATCTACACTTTTCCAACACCATGACCACGGAAATCCCAACGAAACCCAATGGAGACCACAAAACACGTCAAAAACACCCCAAAAAAGAACTGCGTCACCCCAAAAAACAGAAGAAAACCCCATATACCATGAATCCACCCCAAAAGACCCCCTAAACCTACCTGATGTTCTCCAAAACCCACAATCTACACTTTTCCACCACGATGACAACAAAAAACCCAACAAAACCCAATGGAGACCCCAAAACACGTCAAAAACACACCAAACAAGAACGGAATCACCCCCAAAACTGGAAGAAAACCCCAAATACAATAGATCCACCCCAAAACCACCCTAAACCTACCTGATGTTCTCCTCAATCTACAATCCACTCCCAACCACCAGAAAACCCAAGGGAAACCCAACAAAACCCAACGGAGACCCCAAAACACGTCAAAAACACCCCAAAAAAGAACTGGATCAGAAAACAAAAACAAAAACAAAAACAAGAACTATGAATTTTCCCCCAAAACAAGCCTAAACTCACCTGATCTTCTCCAAATCCCACATTTCACTCCCATTCACCATCATGACCAACAAGAACCCAACGAAAACCCATGAAGAACGCAAAACACCTCAAAACCACCCCACAATCAAAACAAAATGCAACGGAGAACCCAAAACACGTCAAAAACACCCCAGAAGAGAACGGGACCACCCCAAAAAACAGAAGAAAACCATAAAAAAGAGAAGAAATCCCCCAAAACCATAGATTCATCCCCCAAAAAACCTTAAACTCACCTGATGTTCTCCAAAACCCAAAATCTACACTTTTCTACCACCATGACAACGGAAAACCCAACAAAACCCAACGGAGACCCCAAAACACGTCAAAAACAACCCAAAAAAGAACTGCATCACCCCAAAAAAGAGAAGAAAACCCCAAATACCATAGATCCACCACAAAAGTCCTCCTAAACCTACCTGAAGTTCTCCCAAACCCACAATCTACACTGTTCCACCATGATGACCACGGAAAACCCAACGAAACCCAATGGAGACCCCAAAACACGTCAAAAACACCCCCAAAAAGAACGGGATCAACAGAAAAAATGAAAGAAAACCCCAAAAGCCATAGATCCACCCCAAAAGTCCCCCTAAACCTACCTGATGTTCTCCAAATCCCAAAGTCCACTCCCAACCACCAGAAAAACCATTAGGAACTCAACGAAACGCAACGGAAACTCCAAAACACCTCAAAAACACCCCAAAAGCGAACACGATCAGAAGAAAAAACGTGATTTAACCCCCAAATAACCCTTAAACCTACCTGATGTTCTCCTAAATGTACAATCCACTCCCAACCACCAGAAAACCCAAGGGAAACCCAACAAAACCCAACGGAGACCCCAAAACTCAAAAACACCCCCAAAAAAGAACGGGATCACTCCAAAAACAGAAGAAAACCCTAAAAAACAGAAGAAATCCCCCAAAACCATTGATTCACCCCAAAAAAGAACAGAATCAACACAACAAACGAAAGAAAACCCCAAATACCATAGATCCACCCCAAAACAACCCTAAACCTACCTGATGTTCTCCAAAACCCACAATTTACAATTTTACACCATGATGACCAACGAGAACGCAACAAAACCCAACAGAGACCCCCAAACACCTCAAAAATTTCCCAAAAAACAACGGGACCACCCCAAGAAACAGAAGGAAACCCCAAAAAACATGACTCTGCCCCAAAAGTCCCCCTAAACCTACCTGATGCTCTCCAAAAACCCACAATTTACACTTTTCCACCATGATGACCAACAAGAACCCAACTAAAACCCAATGGAGACCCCAAAACATGTCAAAAACACGCTAAAAAAGGAACTGCATCACCCAAAAAACAGAAGAAAAGCCCAAATACCATGAATCCACCCCAAAAGTCCCCTAAACCTACCTGAAGTTCTCCAAAACCCACAATCTACACTTTTCCAACACCATGACCACGGAAATCCCAACGAAACCCAATGGAGACCACAAAACACGTCAAAAACACCCCAAAAAAGAACTGCGTCACCCCAAAAAAACAGAAGAAAACCCCATATACCATGAATCCACCCCAAAAGACCCCCTAAACCTACCTGATGTTCTCCAAAACCCACAATCTACACTTTTCCACCACGATGACAACAAAAAAACCAACAAAACCCATCAGAGACCCCAAAACACGTCAAAAACACACCAAACAAGAACGGAATCACCCCCAAAACTGGAAGAAAACCCCAAATACAATAGATCCACCCCAAAACCACCCTAAACCTACCTGATGTTCTCCTCAATCTACAATCCACTCCCAACCACCAGAAAACCCAAGGGAAACCCAACAAAACCCAACGGAGACCCCAAAACACGTCAAAAACACCCCAAAAAAGAACTGGATCAGAAAACAAAAACAAAAACAAAAACAAAAACAAGAACTATGAATTTTCCCCCAAAACAAGCCTAAACTCACCTGATCTTCTCCAAATCCCACATTTCACTCCCATTCACCATCATGACCAACAAGAACCCAACGAAAACCCATGAAGAACGCAAAACACCTCAAAACCACCCCACAATCAAAACAAAATGCAACGGAGAACCCAAAACACGTCAAAAACACCCCAGAAGAGAACGGGACCACCCCAAAAAACAGAAGAAAACCATAAAAAAGAGAAGAAATCCCCCAAAACCATAGATTCATCCCCCCAAAAAACCTTAAACTCACCTGATGTTCTCCAAAACCCAAAATCTACACTTTTCTACCACCATGACAACGGAAAACCCAACAAAACCCAACGGAGACCCCAAAACACGTCAAAAACAACCCAAAAAAGAACTGCATCACCCCAAAAAAGAGAAGAAAACCCCAAATACCATAGATCCACCACAAAAGTCCTCCTAAACCTACCTGAAGTTCTCCCAAACCCACAATCTACACTGTTCCACCATGATGACCACGGAAAACCCAACGAAACCCAATGGAGACCCCAAACACGTCAAAAACACCCCCAAAAAGAACGGGATCAACAGAAAAAATGAAAGAAAACCCCAAAAGCCATAGATCCACCCCAAAAGTCCCCCTAAACCTACCTGATGTTCTCCAAATCCCAAAGTCCACTCCCAACCACCAGAAAAACCATTAGGAACTCAACGAAACGCAACGGAAACTCCAAAACACCTCAAAAACACCCCAAAAGCGAACACGATCAGAAGAAAAAACGTGATTTAACGCCCAAATAACCCTTAAACCTACCTGATGTTCTCCTAAATGTACAATCCACTCCCAACCACCAGAAAACCCAAGGAAACCCAACAAAACCCAACGGAGACCCCAAAACACGTCAAAAACACCCCCAAAAAAGAACGGGATCACTCCAAAAACAGAAGAAAACCCTAAAAAACAGAAGAAATCCCCCAAAACCATTGATTCACCCCAAAAAAGAACAGAATCAACACAACAAACGAAAGAAAACCCCAAATACCATAGATCCACCCCAAAACAACCCTAAACCTACCTGATGTTCTCCAAAACCCACAATTTACAATTTTACACCATGATGACCAACGAGAACGCAACAAAACCCAACAGAGACCCCCAAACACCTCAAAAATTTCCCAAAAAACAACGGGACCACCCCAAGAAACAGAAGGAAACCCCAAAAAACATGACTCTGCCCCAAAAGTCCCCCTAAACCTACCTGATGCTCTCCAAAAACCCACAATTTACACTTTTCCACCATGATGACCAACAAGAACCCAACTAAAACCCAATGGAGACCCCAAAACATGTCCAAAACACGCTAAAAAAGGAACTGCATCACCCAAAAAACAGAAGAAAAGCCCAAATACCATGAATCCACCCCAAAAGTCCCCTAAACCTACCTGAAGTTCTCCAAAACCCGCAATCTACACTTTTCCAACACCATGACCACGGAAATCCCAACGAAACCCAATGGAGACCACAAAACACGTCAAAAACACCCCAAAAAAGAACTGCGTCACCCCAAAAAACAGAAGAAAACCCCATATACCATGAATCCACCCCAAAAGACCCCCTAAACCTACCTGATGTTCTCCAAAACCCACAATCTACACTTTTCCACCACGATGACAACAAAAAAACCAACAAAACCCATCAGAGACCCCAAAACACGTCAAAAACACACCAAACAAGAATGGAATCACCCCCAAAACTGGAAGAAAACCCCAAATACAATAGATCCACCCCAAAACCACCCTAAACCTACCTGATGTTCTCCTCAATCTACAATCCACTCCCAACCACCAGAAAACCCAAGGGAAACCCAACAAAACCCAACGGAGACCCCAAAACACGTCAAAAACACCCCAAAAAAGAACTGGATCAGAAAACAAAAACAAAAACAAGAACTATGAATTTTCCCCCAAAACAAGCCTAAACTCACCTGATCTTCTCCAAATCCCACATTTCACTCCCATTCACCATCATGACCAACAAGAACCCAACGAAAACCCATGAAGAACGCAAAACACCTCAAAACCACCCCACAATCAAAACAAAATGCAACGGAGAACCCAAAACACGTCAAAAACACCCCAGAAGAGAACGGGACCACCCCAAAAAACAGAAGAAAACCATAAAAAAGAGAAGAAATCCCCAAAACCATAGATTCATCCCCCCAAAAAACCTTAAACTCACCTGATGTTCTCCAAAACCCAAAATCTACACTTTTCTACCACCATGACAACGGAAAACCCAACAAAACCCAACGGAGACCCCAAAACACGTCAAAAACAACCCAAAAAAGAACTGCATCACCCCAAAAAAGAGAAGAAAACCCCAAATACCATAGATCCACCACAAAAGTCCTCCTAAACCTACCTGAAGTTCTCCCAAACCCACAATCTACACTGTTCCACCATGATGACCACGGAAAACCCAACGAAACCCAATGGAGACCCCAAAACACGTCAAAAACACCCCCAAAAAGAACGGGATCAACAGAAAAAATGAAAGAAAACCCCAAAAGCCATAGATCCACCCCAAAAGTCCCCCTAAACCTACCTGATGTTCTCCAAATCCCAAAGTCCACTCCCAACCACCAGAAAAACCATTAGGAACTCAACGAAACGCAACGGAAACTCCAAAACACCTCAAAAACACCCCAAAAGCGAACACGATCAGAAGAAAAAACGTGATTTAACCCCCAAATAACCCTTAAACCTACCTGATGTTCTCCTAAATGTACAATCCACTCCCAACCACCAGAAAACCCAAGGGAAACCCAACAAAACCCAACGGAGACCCCAAAACACGTCAAAAACACCCCCAAAAAAGAACGGGATCACTCCAAAAACAGAAGAAAACCCTAAAAAACAGAAGAAATCCCCCAAAACCATTGATTCACCCCAAAAAAGAACAGAATCAACACAACAAACGAAAGAAAACCCCAAATACCATAGATCCACCCCAAAACAACCCTAAACCTACCTGATGTTCTCCAAAACCCACAATTTACAATTTTACACCATGATGACCAACGAGAACGCAACAAAACCCAACAGAGACCCCCAAACACCTCAAAAATTTCCCAAAAAACAACGGGACCACCCCAAGAAACAGAAGGAAACCCCAAAAAACATGACTCTGCCCCAAAAGTCCCCCTAAACCTACCTGATGCTCTCCAAAAACCCACAATTTACACTTTTCCACCATGATGACCAACAAGAACCCAACTAAAACCCAATGGAGACCCCAAAACATGTCAAAAACACGCTAAAAAAGGAACTGCATCACCCAAAAAACAGAAGAAAAGCCCAAATACCATGAATCCACCCCAAAAGTCCCCTAAACCTACCTGAAGTTCTCCAAAACCCACAATCTACACTTTTCCAACACCATGACCACGGAAATCCCAACGAAACCCAATGGAGACCACAAAACACGTCAAAAACACCCCAAAAAAGAACTGCGTCACCCCCAAAAACAGAAGAAAACCCCATATACCATGAATCCACCCCAAAAGACCCCCTAAACCTACCTGATGTTCTCCAAAACCCACAATCTACACTTTTCCACCACGATGACAACAAAAAACCCAACAAAACCCAATGGAGACCCCAAAACACGTCAAAAACACACCAAACAAGAACGGAATCACCCCCAAAACTGGAAGAAAACCCCAAATACAATAGATCCACCCCAAAACCACCCTAAACCTACCTGATGTTCTCCTCAATCTACAATCCACTCCCAACCACCAGAAAACCCAAGGGAAACCCAACAAAACCCAACGGAGACCCCAAAACACGTCAAAAACACCCCAAAAAAGAACTGGATCAGAAAACAAAAACAAAAACAAGAACTATGAATTTTCCCCCAAAACAAGCCTAAACTCACCTGATCTTCTCCAAATCCCACATTTCACTCCCATTCACCATCATGACCAACAAGAACCCAACGAAAACCCATGAAGAACGCAAAACACCTCAAAACCACCCCACAATCAAAACAAAATGCAACAGAGAAACCCAAAACACGTCAAAAACACCCCAGAAGAGAACGGGACCACCCCAAAAAACAGAAGAAAACCATAAAAAAGAGAAGAAATCCCCCAAAACCATAGATTCATCCCCCCAAAAAACCTTAAACTCACCTGATGTTCTCCAAAACCCAAAATCTACACTTTTCTACCACCATGACAACGGAAAACCCAACAAAACCCAATGGAGACCCCAAAACACGTCAAAAACAACCCAAAAAAGAACTGCATCACCCCAAAAAAGAGAAGAAAACCCCAAATACCATAGATCCACCACAAAAGTCCTCCTAAACCTACCTGAAGTTCTCCCAAACCCACAATCTACACTGTTCCACCATGATGACCACGGAAAACCCAACGAAACCCAATGGAGACCCCAAAACACGTCAAAAACACCCCCAAAAAGAACGGGATCAACAGAAAAAATGAAAGAAAACCCCAAAAGCCATAGATCCACCCCAAAAGTCCCCCTAAACCTACCTGATGTTCTCCAAATCCCAAAGTCCACTCCCAACCACCAGAAAAACCATTAGGAACTCAACGAAACGCAACGGAAACTCCAAAACACCTCAAAAACACCCCAAAAGCGAACACGATCAGAAGAAAAAACGTGATTTAACGCCCAAATAACCCTTAAACCTACCTGATGTTCTCCTAAATGTACAATCCACTCCCAACCACCAGAAAACCCAAGGGAAACCCAACAAAACCCAACGGAGACCCCAAAACACGTCAAAAACACCCCCAAAAAAGAACGGGATCACTCCAAAAACAGAAGAAAACCCTAAAAAACAGAAGAAATCCCCCAAAACCATTGATTCACCCCAAAAAAGAACAGAATCAACACAACAAACGAAAGAAAACCCCAAATACCATAGATCCACCCCAAAACAACCCTAAACCTACCTGATGTTCTCCAAAACCCACAATTTACAATTTTACACCATGATGACCAACGAGAACGCAACAAAACCCAACAGAGACCCCCAAACACCTCAAAAATTTCCCAAAAAACAACGGGACCACCCCAAGAAACAGAAGGAAACCCCAAAAAACATGACTCTGCCCCAAAAGTCCCCCTAAACCTACCTGATGCTCTCCAAAAACCCACAATTTACACTTTTCCACCATGATGATGAACAAGAACCCAACTAAAACCCAATGGAGACCCCAAAACATGTCAAAAACACGCTAAAAAAGGAACTGCATCACCCAAAAAACAGAAAAAAAGCCCAAATACCATGAATCCACCCCAAAAGTCCCCTAAACCTACCTGAAGTTCTCCAAAACCCACAATCTACACTTTTCCAACACCATGACCACGGAAATCCCAACGAAACCCAATGGAGACCACAAAACACGTCAAAAACACCCCAAAAAAGAACTGCGTCACCCCAAAAAACAGAAGAAAACCCCATATACCATGAATCCACCCCAAAAGACCCCCTAAACCTACCTGATGTTCTCCAAAACCCACAATCTACACTTTTCCACCACGATGACAACAAAAAAACCAACAAAACCCATCAGAGACCCCAAAACACGTCAAAAACACACCAAACAAGAACGGAATCACCCCCAAAACTGGAAGAAAACCCCAAATACAATAGATCCACCCCAAAACCACCCTAAACCTACCTGATGTTCTCCTCAATCTACAATCCACTCCCAACCACCAGAAAACCCAAGGGAAACCCAACAAAACCCAACGGAGACCCCAAAACACGTCAAAAACACCCCAAAAAAGAACTGGATCAGAAAACAAAAACAAAAACAAAAACAAGAACTATGAATTTTCCCCCAAAACAAGCCTAAACTCACCTGATCTTCTCCAAATCCCACATTTCACTCCCATTCACCATCATGACCAACAAGAACCCAACGAAAACCCATGAAGAACGCAAAACACCTCAAAACCACCCCACAATCAAAACAAAATGCAACGGAGAACCCAAAACACGTCAAAAACACCCCAGAAGAGAACGGGACCACCCCAAAAAACAGAAGAAAACCATAAAAAAGAGAAGAAATCCCCCAAAACCATAGATTCATCCCCCCAAAAAACCTTAAACTCACCTGATGTTCTCCAAAACCCCAAATCTACACTTTTCTACCACCATGACAACGGAAAACCCAACAAAACCCAACGGAGACCCCAAAACACGTCAAAAACAACCCAAAAAAGAACTGCATCACCCCAAAAAAGAGAAGAAAACCCCAAATACCATAGATCCACCACAAAAGTCCTCCTAAACCTACCTGAAGTTCTCCCAAACCCACAATCTACACTGTTCCACCATGATGACCACGGAAAACCCAACGAAACCCAATGGAGACCCCAAAACACGTCAAAAACACCCCCAAAAAGAACGGGATCAACAGAAAAAATGAAAGAAAACCCCAAAAGCCATAGATCCACCCCAAAAGTCCCCCTAAACCTACCTGATGTTCTCCAAATCCCAAAGTCCACTCCCAACCACCAGAAAAACCATTAGGAACTCAACGAAACGCAACGGAAACTCCAAAACACCTCAAAAACACCCCAAAAGCGAACACGATCAGAAGAAAAAACGTGATTTAACGCCCAAATAACCCTTAAACCTACCTGATGTTCTCCTAAATGTACAATCCACTCCCAACCACCAGAAAACCCAAGGGAAACCCAACAAAACCCAACGGAGACCCCAAAACACGTCAAAAACACCCCCAAAAAAGAACGGGATCACTCCAAAAACAGAAGAAAACCCTAAAAAACAGAAGAAATCCCCCAAAACCATTGATTCACCCCAAAAAAGAACAGAATCAACACAACAAACGAAAGAAAACCCCAAATACCATAGATCCACCCCAAAACAACCCTAAACCTACCTGATGTTCTCCAAAACCCACAATTTACAATTTTACACCATGATGACCAACGAGAACGCAACAAAACCCAACAGAGACCCCCAAACACCTCAAAAATTTCCCAAAAAACAACGGGACCACCCCAAGAAACAGAAGGAAACCCCAAAAAACATGACTCTGCCCCAAAAGTCCCCCTAAACCTACCTGATGCTCTCCAAAAACCCACAATTTACACTTTTCCACCATGATGACCAACAAGAACCCAACTAAAACCCAATGGAGACCCCAAAACATGTCAAAAACACGCTAAAAAAGGAACTGCATCACCCAAAAAACAGAAGAAAAGCCCAAATACCATGAATCCACCCCAAAAGTCCCCTAAACCTACCTGAAGTTCTCCAAAACCCACAATCTACACTTTTCCAACACCATGACCACGGAAATCCCAACGAAACCCAATGGAGACCACAAAACACGTCAAAAACAACCCAAAAAAGAACTGCGTCACCCCAAAAAACAGAAGAAAACCCCATATACCATGAATCCACCCCAAAAGACCCCCTAAACCTACCTGATGTTCTCCAAAACCCACAATCTACACTTTTCCACCACGATGACAACAAAAAAACCAACAAAACCCATCAGAGACCCCAAAACACGTCAAAAACACACCAAACAAGAATGGAATCACCCCCAAAACTGGAAGAAAACCCCAAATACAATAGATCCACCCCAAAACCACCCTAAACCTACCTGATGTTCTCCTCAATCTACAATCCACTCCCAACCACCAGAAAACCCAAGGGAAACCCAACAAAACCCAACGGAGACCCCAAAACACGTCAAAAACACCCCAAAAAAGAACTGGATCAGAAAACAAAAACAAAAACAAGAACTATGAATTTTCCCCCAAAACAAGCCTAAACTCACCTGATCTTCTCCAAATCCCACATTTCACTCCCATTCACCATCATGACCAACAAGAACCCAACGAAAACCCATGAAGAACGCAAAACACCTCAAAACCACCCCACAATCAAAACAAAATGCAACGGAGAACCCAAAACACGTCAAAAACACCCCAGAAGAGAACGGGACCACCCCAAAAACCAGAAGAAAACCATAAAAAAGAGAAGAAATCCCCCAAAACCATAGATTCATCCCCCCAAAAAACCTTAAACTCACCTGATGTTCTCCAAAACCCAAAATCTACACTTTTCTACCACCATGACAACGGAAAACCCAACAAAACCCAACGGAGACCCCAAAACACGTCAAAAACAACCCAAAAAAGAACTGCATCACCCCCAAAAAGAGAAGAAAACCCCAAATACCATAGATCCACCACAAAAGTCCTCCTAAACCTACCTGAAGTTCTCCCAAACCCACAATCTACACTGTTCCACCATGATGACCACGGAAAACCCAACGAAACCCAATGGAGACCCCAAAACACGTCAAAAACACCCCCAAAAAGAACGGGATCAACAGAAAAAATGAAAGAAAACCCCAAAAGCCATAGATCCACCCCAAAAGTCCCCCTAAACCTACCTGATGTTCTCCAAATCCCAAAGTCCACTCCCAACCACCAGAAAAACCATTAGGAACTCAACGAAACGCAACGGAAACTCCAAAACACCTCAAAAACACCCCAAAAGCGAACACGATCAGAAGAAAAAACGTGATTTAACGCCCAAATAACCCTTAAACCTACCTGATGTTCTCCTAAATGTACAATCCACTCCCAACCACCAGAAAACCCAAGGGAAACCCAACAAAACCCAACGGAGACCCCAAAACACGTCAAAAACACCCCCAAAAAAGAACGGGATCACTCCAAAAACAGAAGAAAACCCTAAAAAACAGAAGAAATCCCCCAAAACCATTGATTCACCCCAAAAAAGAACAGAATCAACACAACAAACGAAAGAAAACCCCAAATACCATAGATCCACCCCAAAACAACCCTAAACCTACCTGATGTTCTCCAAAACCCACAATTTACAATTTTACACCATGATGACCAACGAGAACACAACAAAACCCAACAGAGACCCCCAAACACCTCAAAAATTTCCCAAAAAACAACGGGACCACCCCAAGAAACAGAGGGAAACCCCAAAAAACATGACTCTGCCCCAAAAGTCCCCCTAAACCTACCTGATGCTCTCCAAAAACCCACAATTTACACTTTTCCACCATGATGACCAACAAGAACCCAACTAAAACCCAATGGAGACCCCAAAACATGTCAAAAACACGCTAAAAAAGGAACTGCATCACCCAAAAAAACAGAAGAAAAGCCCAAATACCATGAATCCACCACAAAAGTCCCCTAAACCTACCTGAAGTTCTCCAAAACCTGCAATCTACACTTTTCCAACACCATGACCACGGAAATCCCAACGAAACCCAATGGAGACCACAAAACACGTCAAAAACACCCCAAAAAAGAACTGCGTCACCCCCAAAAACAGAAGAAAACCCCATATACCATGAATCCACCCCAAAAGACCCCCTAAACCTACCTGATGTTCTCCAAAACCCACAATCTACACTTTTCCACCACGATGACAACAAAAAACCCAACAAAACCCATCAGAGACCCCAAAACACGTCAAAAACACACCAAACAAGAATGGAATCACCCCCAAAACTGGAAGAAAACCCCAAATACAATAGATCCACCCCAAAACCACCCTAAACCTACCTGATGTTCTCCTCAATCTACAATCCACTCCCAACCACCAGAAAACCCAATGGAAACCCAACAAAACCCAACGGAGACCCCAAAACACGTCAAAAACACCCCAAAAAAGAACTGGATCAGAAAACAAAAACAAAAACAAGAACTATGAATTTTCCCCCAAAACAAGCCTAAACTCACCTGATCTTCTCCAAATCCCACATTTCACTCCCATTCACCATCATGACCAACAAGAACCCAACGAAAACCCATGAAGAACGCAAAACACCTCAAAACCACCCCACAATCAAAACAAAATGCAACGGAGAACCCAAAACACGTCAAAAACACCCCAGAAGAGAACGGGACCACCCCAAAAAATAGAAGAAAACCATAAAAAAGAGAAGAAATCCCCCAAAACCATAGATTCATCCCCCCAAAAAACCTTAAACTCACCTGATGTTCTCCAAAACCCAAAATCTACACTTTTCTACCACCATGACAACGGAAAACCCAACAAAACCCAACGGAGACCCCAAAACACGTCAAAAACAACCCAAAAAAGAACTGCATCACCCCAAAAAAGAGAAGAAAACCCCAAATACCATAGATCCACCACAAAAGTCCTCCTAAACCTACCTGAAGTTCTCCCAAACCCACAATCTACACTGTTCCACCATGATGACCACGGAAAACCCAACGAAACCCAATGGAGACCCCAAAACACGTCAAAAACACCCCCAAAAAGAACGGGATCAACAGAAAAAATGAAAGAAAACCCCAAAAGCCATAGATCCACCCCAAAAGTCCCCCTAAACCTACCTGATGTTCTCCAAATCCCAAAGTCCACTCCCAACCACCAGAAAAACCATTAGGAACTCAACGAAACGCAACGGAAACTCCAAAACACCTCAAAAACACCCCAAAAGCGAACACGATCAGAAGAAAAAACGTGATTTAACCCCCAAATAACCCTTAAACCTACCTGATGTTCTCCTAAATGTACAATCCACTCCCAACCACCAGAAAACCCAAGGGAAACCCAACAAAACCCAACGGAGACCCCAAAACACGTCAAAAACACCCCCAAAAAAGAACGGGATCACTCCAAAAACAGAAGAAAACCCTAAAAAACAGAAGAAATCCCCCAAAACCATTGATTCACCCCAAAAAAGAACAGAATCAACACAACAAACGAAAGAAAACCCCAAATACCATAGATCCACCCCAAAACAACCCTAAACCTACCTGATGTTCTCCAAAACCCACAATTTACAATTTTACACCATGATGACCAACGAGAACGCAACAAAACCCAACAGAGACCCCCAAACACCTCAAAAATTTCCCAAAAAACAACGGGACCACCCCAAGAAACAGAAGGAAACCCCAAAAAACATGACTCTGCCCCAAAAGTCCCCCTAAACCTACCTGATGCTCTCCAAAAACCCACAATTTACACTTTTCCACCATGATGACCAACAAGAACCCAACTAAAACCCAATGGAGACCCCAAAACATGTCAAAAACACGCTAAAAAAGGAACTGCATCACCCAAAAAACAGAAGAAAAGCCCAAATACCATGAATCCACCCCAAAAGTCCCCTAAACCTACCTGAAGTTCTCCAAAACCCACAATCTACACTTTTCCAACACCATGACCACGGAAATCCCAACGAAACCCAATGGAGACCACAAAACACGTCAAAAACACCCCAAAAAAGAACTGCGTCACCCCAAAAAACAGAAGAAAACCCCATATACCATGAATCCACCCCAAAAGACCCCCTAAACCTACCTGATGTTCTCCAAAACCCACAATCTACACTTTTCCACCACGATGACAACAAAAAAACCAACAAAACCCATCAGAGACCCCAAAACACGTCAAAAACACACCAAACAAGAATGGAATCACCCCCAAAACTGGAAGAAAACCCCAAATACAATAGATCCACCCCAAAACCACCCTAAACCTACCTGATGTTCTCCTCAATCTACAATCCACTCCCAACCACCAGAAAACCCAAGGGAAACCCAACAAAACCCAACGGAGACCCCAAAACACGTCAAAAACACCCCAAAAAAGAACTGGATCAGAAAACAAAAACAAAAACAAGAACTATGAATTTTCCCCCAAAACAAGCCTAAACTCACCTGATCTTCTCCAAATCCCACATTTCACTCCCATTCACCATCATGACCAACAAGAACCCAACGAAAACCCATGAAGAACGCAAAACACCTCAAAACCACCCCACAATCAAAACAAAATGCAACGGAGAACCCAAAACACGTCAAAAACACCCCAGAAGAGAACGGGACCACCCCAAAAAACAGAAGAAAACCATAAAAAAGAGAAGAAATCCCCCAAAACCATAGATTCATCCCCCCAAAAAACCTTAAACTCACCTGATGTTCTCCAAAACCCAAAATCTACACTTTTCTACCACCATGACAACGGAAAACCCAACAAAACCCAACGGAGACCCCAAAACACATCAAAAACAACCCAAAAAAGAACTGCATCACCCCAAAAAAGAGAAGAAAACCCCAAATACCATAGATCCACCACAAAAGTCCTCCTAAACCTACCTGAAGTTCTCCCAAACCCACAATCTACACTGTTCCACCATGATGACCACGGAAAACCCAACGAAACCCAATGGAGACCCCAAAACACGTCAAAAACACCCCCAAAAAGAACGGGATCAACAGAAAAAATGAAAGAAAACCCCAAAAGCCATAGATCCACCCCAAAAGTCCCCCTAAACCTACCTGATGTTCTCCAAATCCCAAAGTCCACTCCCAACCACCAGAAAAACCATTAGGAACTCAACGAAACGCAACGGAAACTCCAAAACACCTCAAAAACACCCCAAAAGCGAACACGATCAGAAGAAAAAACGTGATTTAACGCCCAAATAACCCTTAAACCTACCTGATGTTCTCCTAAATGTACAATCCACTCCCAACCACCAGAAAACCCAAGGGAAACCCAACAAAACCCAACGGAGACCCCAAAACACGTCAAAAACACCCCCAAAAAAGAACGGGATCACTCCAAAAACAGAAGAAAACCCTAAAAAACAGAAGAAATCCCCCAAAACCATTGATTCACCCCAAAAAAGAACAGAATCAACACAACAAACGAAAGAAAACCCCAAATACCATAGATCCACCCCAAAACAACCCTAAACCTACCTGATGTTCTCCAAAACCCACAATTTACAATTTTACACCATGATGACCAACGAGAACGCAACAAAACCCAACAGAGACCCCCAAACACCTCAAAAATTTCCCAAAAAACAACGGGACCACCCCAAGAAACAGAAGGAAACCCCAAAAAACATGACTCTGCCCCAAAAGTCCCCCTAAACCTACCTGATGCTCTCCAAAAACCCACAATTTACACTTTTCCACCATGATGACCAACAAGAACCCAACTAAAACCCAATGGAGACCCCAAAACATGTCAAAAACACGCTAAAAAAGGAACTGCATCACCCAAAAAACAGAAGAAAAGCCCAAATACCATGAATCCACCCCAAAAGACCCCCTAAACCTACCTGAAGTTCTCCAAAACCCACAATCTACACTTTTCCAACACCATGACCACGGAAATCCCAACGAAACCCAATGGAGACCACAAAACACGTCAAAAACACCCCAAAAAAGAACTGCGTCACCCCAAAAAACAGAAGAAAACCCCATATACCATGAATCCACCCCAAAAGACCCCCTAAACCTACCTGATGTTCTCCAAAAGCCACAATCTACACTTTTCCACCACGATGACAACAAAAAAACCAACAAAACCCATCAGAGACCCCAAAACACGTCAAAAACACACCAAACAAGAACGGAATCACCCCCAAAACTGGAAGAAAACCCCAAATACAATAGATCCACCCCAAAACCACCCTAAACCTACCTGATGTTCTCCTCAATCTACAATCCACTCCCAACCACCAGAAAACCCAAGGGAAACCCAACAAAACCCAACGGAGACCCCAAAACACGTCAAAAACACCCCAAAAAAGAACTGGATCAGAAAACAAAAACAAAAACAAAAACAAAAACAAGAACTATGAATTTTCCCCCAAAACAAGCCTAAACTCACCTGATCTTCTCCAAATCCCACATTTCACTCCCATTCACCATCATGACCAACAAGAACCCAACGAAAACCCATGAAGAACGCAAAACACCTCAAAACCACCCCACAATCAAAACAAAATGCAACGGAGAACCCAAAACACGTCAAAAACACCCCAGAAGAGAACGGGACCACCCCAAAAAACAGAAGAAAACCATAAAAAAGAGAAGAAATCCCCCAAAACCATAGATTCATCCCCCCAAAAAACCTTAAACTCACCTGATGTTCTCCAAAACCCAAAATCTACACTTTTCTACCACCATGACAACGGAAAACCCAACAAAACCCAACGGAGACCCCAAAACACGTCAAAAACAACCCAAAAAAGAACTGCATCACCCCAAAAAAGAGAAGAAAACCCCAAATACCATAGATCCACCACAAAAGTCCTCCTAAACCTACCTGAAGTTCTCCCAAACCCACAATCTACACTGTTCCACCATGATGACCACGGAAAACCCAACGAAACCCAATGGAGACCCCAAAACACGTCAAAAACACCCCCAAAAAGAACGGGATCAACAGAAAAAATGAAAGAAAACCCCAAAAGCCATAGATCCACCCCAAAAGTCCCCCTAAACCTACCTGATGTTCTCCAAATCCCAAAGTCCACTCCCAACCACCAGAAAAACCATTAGGAACTCAACGAAACGCAACGGAAACTCCAAAACACCTCAAAAACACCCCAAAAGCGAACACGATCAGAAGAAAAAACGTGATTTAACGCCCAAATAACCCTTAAACCTACCTGATGTTCTCCTAAATGTACAATCCACTCCCAACCACCAGAAAACCCAAGGGAAACCCAACAAAACCCAACGGAGACCCCAAAACACGTCAAAAACACCCCCAAAAAAGAACGGGATCACTCCAAAAACAGAAGAAAACCCTAAAAAACAGAAGAAATCCCCCAAAACCATTGATTCACCCCAAAAAAGAACAGAATCAACACAACAAACGAAAGAAAACCCCAAATACCATAGATCCACCCCAAAACAACCCTAAACCTACCTGATGTTCTCCAAAACCCACAATTTACAATTTTACACCATGATGACCAACGAGAACGCAACAAAACCCAACAGAGACCCCCAAACACCTCAAAAATTTCCCAAAAAACAACGGGACCACCCCAAGAAACAGAAGGAAACCCCAAAAAACATGACTCTGCCCCAAAAGTCCCCCTAAACCTACCTGATGCTCTCCAAAAACCCACAATTTACACTTTTCCACCATGATGACCAACAAGAACCCAACTAAAACCCAATGGAGACCCCAAAACATGTCAAAAACACGCTAAAAAAGGAACTGCATCACCCAAAAAACAGAAGAAAAGCCCAAATACCATGAATCCACCCCAAAAGTCCCCTAAACCTACCTGAAGTTCTCCAAAACCCACAATCTACACTTTTCCAACACCATGACCACGGAAATCCCAACGAAACCCAATGGAGACCACAAAACACGTCAAAAACACCCCAAAAAAGAACTGCGTCACCCCAAAAAAACAGAAGAAAACCCCATATACCATGAATCCACCCCAAAAGACCCCCTAAACCTACCTGATGTTCTCCAAAACCCACAATCTACACTTTTCCACCACGATGACAACAAAAAACCCAACAAAACCCATCAGAGACCCCAAAACACGTCAAAAACACACCAAACAAGAATGGAATCACCCCCAAAACTGGAAGAAAACCCCAAATACAATAGATCCACCCCAAAACCACCCTAAACCTACCTGATGTTCTCCTCAATCTACAATCCACTCCCAACCACCAGAAAACCCAATGGAAACCCAACAAAACCCAACGGAGACCCCAAAACACGTCAAAAACACCCCAAAAAAGAACTGGATCAGAAAACAAAAACAAAAACAAGAACTATGAATTTTCCCCCAAAACAAGCCTAAACTCACCTGATCTTCTCCAAATCCCACATTTCACTCCCATTCACCATCATGACCAACAAGAACCCAACGAAAACCCATGAAGAACGCAAAACACCTCAAAACCACCCCACAATCAAAACAAAATGCAACGGAGAACCCAAAACACGTCAAAAACACCCCAGAAGAGAACGGGACCACCCCAAAAAACAGAAGAAAACCATAAAAAAGAGAAGAAATCCCCCAAAACCATAGATTCATCCCCCCAAAAAACCTTAAACTCACCTGATGTTCTCCAAAACCCAAAATCTACACTTTTCTACCACCATGACAACGGAAAACCCAACAAAACCCAACGGAGACCCCAAAACACGTCAAAAACAACCCAAAAAAGAACTGCATCACCCCAAAAAAGAGAAGAAAACCCCAAATACCATAGATCCACCACAAAAGTCCTCCTAAACCTACCTGAAGTTCTCCCAAACCCACAATCTACACTGTTCCACCATGATGACCACGGAAAACCCAACGAAACCCAATGGAGACCCCAAAACACGTCAAAAACACCCCCAAAAAGAACGGGATCAACAGAAAAAATGAAAGAAAACCCCAAAAGCCATAGATCCACCCCAAAAGTCCCCCTAAACCTACCTGATGTTCTCCAAATCCCAAAGTCCACTCCCAACCACCAGAAAAACCATTAGGAACTCAACGAAACGCAACGGAAACTCCAAAACACCTCAAAAACACCCCAAAAGCGAACACGATCAGAAGAAAAAACGTGATTTAACGCCCAAATAACCCTTAAACCTACCTGATGTTCTCCTAAATGTACAATCCACTCCCAACCACCAGAAAACCCAAGGGAAACCCAACAAAACCCAACGGAGACCCCAAAACACGTCAAAAACACCCCCAAAAAAGAACGGGATCACTCCAAAAACAGAAGAAAACCCTAAAAAACAGAAGAAATCCCCCAAAACCATTGATTCACCCCAAAAAAGAACAGAATCAACACAACAAACGAAAGAAAACCCCAAATACCATAGATCCACCCCAAAACAACCCTAAACCTACCTGATGTTCTCCAAAACCCACAATTTACAATTTTACACCATGATGACCAACGAGAACGCAACAAAACCCAACAGAGACCCCCAAACACCTCAAAAATTTCCCAAAAAACAACGGGACCACCCCAAGAAACAGAAGGAAACCCCAAAAAACATGACTCTGCCCCAAAAGTCCCCCTAAACCTACCTGATGCTCTCCAAAAACCCACAATTTACACTTTTCCACCATGATGACCAACAAGAACCCAACTAAAACCCAATGGAGACCCCAAAACATGTCAAAAACACGCTAAAAAAGGAACTGCATCACCCAAAAAACAGAAGAAAAGCCCAAATACCATGAATCCACCCCAAAAGACCCCCTAAACCTACCTGAAGTTCTCCAAAACCCACAATCTACACTTTTCCAACACCATGACCACGGAAATCCCAACGAAACCCAATGGAGACCACAAAACACGTCAAAAACACCCCAAAAAAGAACTGCGTCACCCCAAAAAACAGAAGAAAACCCCATATACCATGAATCCACCCCAAAAGACCCCCTAAACCTACCTGATGTTCTCCAAAACCCACAATCTACACTTTTCCACCACGATGACAACAAAAAACCCAACAAAACCCATCAGAGACCCCAAAACACGTCAAAAACACACCAAACAAGAACGGAATCACCCCCAAAACTGGAAGAAAACCCCAAATACAATAGATCCACCCCAAAACCACCCTAAACCTACCTGATGTTCTCCTCAATCTACAATCCACTCCCAACCACCAGAAAACCCAAGGGAAACCCAACAAAACCCAACGGAGACCCCAAAACACGTCAAAAACACCCCAAAAAAGAACTGGATCAGAAAACAAAAACAAAAACAAAAACAAAAACAAGAACTATGAATTTTCCCCCAAAACAAGCCTAAACTCACCTGATCTTCTCCAAATCCCACATTTCACTCCCATTCACCATCATGACCAACAAGAACCCAACGAAAACCCATGAAGAACGCAAAACACCTCAAAACCACCCCACAATCAAAACAAAATGCAACGGAGAACCCAAAACACGTCAAAAACACCCCAGAAGAGAACGGGACCACCCCAAAAAACAGAAGAAAACCATAAAAAAGAGAAGAAATCCCCCAAAACCATAGATTCATCCCCCCAAAAAACCTTAAACTCACCTGATGTTCTCCAAAACCCAAAATCTACACTTTTCTACCACCATGACAACGGAAAACCCAACAAAACCCAACGGAGACCCCAAAACACGTCAAAAACAACCCAAAAAAGAACTGCATCACCCCAAAAAACAGAAGAAAACCCCAAATACCATAGATCCACCACAAAAGTCCTCCTAAACCTACCTGAAGTTCTCCCAAACCCACAATCTACACTGTTCCACCATGATGACCACGGAAAACCCAACGAAACCCAATGGAGACCCCAAAACACGTCAAAAACACCCCCAAAAAGAACGGGATCAACAGAAAAAATGAAAGAAAACCCCAAAAGCCATAGATCCACCCCAAAAGTCCCCCTAAACCTACCTGATGTTCTCCAAATCCCAAAGTCCACTCCCAACCACCAGAAAAACCATTAGGAACTCAACGAAACGCAACGGAAACTCCAAAACACCTCAAAAACACCCCAAAAGCGAACACGATCAGAAGAAAAAACGTGATTTAACCCCCAAATAACCCTTAAACCTACCTGATGTTCTCCTAAATGTACAATCCACTCCCAACCACCAGAAAACCCAAGGGAAACCCAACAAAACCCAACGGAGACCCCAAAACACGTCAAAAACACCCCCAAAAAAGAACGGGATCACTCCAAAAACAGAAGAAAACCCTAAAAAACAGAAGAAATCCCCCAAAACCATTGATTCACCCCAAAAAAGAACAGAATCAACACAACAAACGAAAGAAAACCCCAAATACCATAGATCCACCCCAAAACAACCCTAAACCTACCTGATGTTCTCCAAAACCCACAATTTACAATTTTACACCATGATGACCAACGAGAACGCAACAAAACCCAACAGAGACCCCCAAACACCTCAAAAATTTCCCAAAAAACAACGGGACCACCCCAAGAAACAGAAGGAAACCCCAAAAAACATGACTCTGCCCCAAAAGTCCCCCTAAACCTACCTGATGCTCTCCAAAAACCCACAATTTACACTTTTCCACCATGATGACCAACAAGAACCCAACTAAAACCCAATGGAGACCCCAAAACATGTCAAAAACACGCTAAAAAAGGAACTGCATCACCCAAAAAACAGAAGAAAAGCCCAAATACCATGAATCCACCCCAAAAGTCCCCTAAACCTACCTGAAGTTCTCCAAAACCCACAATCTACACTTTTCCAACACCATGACCACGGAAATCCCAACGAAACCCAATGGAGACCACAAAACACGTCAAAAACACCCCAAAAAAGAACTGCGTCACCCCAAAAAAACAGAAGAAAACCCCATATACCATGAATCCACCCCAAAAGACCCCCTAAACCTACCTGATGTTCTCCAAAACCCACAATCTACACTTTTCCACCACGATGACAACAAAAAAACCAACAAAACCCATCAGAGACCCCAAAACACGTCAAAAACACACCAAACAAGAACGGAATCACCCCCAAAACTGGAAGAAAACCCCAAATACAATAGATCCACCCCAAAACCACCCTAAACCTACCTGATGTTCTCCTCAATCTACAATCCACTCCCAACCACCAGAAAACCCAAGGGAAACCCAACAAAACCCAACGGAGACCCCAAAACACGTCAAAAACACCCCAAAAAAGAACTGGATCAGAAAACAAAAACAAAAACAAGAACTATGAATTTTCCCCCAAAACAAGCCTAAACTCACCTGATCTTCTCCAAATCCCACATTTCACTCCCATTCACCATCATGACCAACAAGAACCCAACGAAAACCCATGAAGAACGCAAAACACCTCAAAACCACCCCACAATCAAAACAAAATGCAACGGAGAACCCAAAACACGTCAAAAACACCCCAGAAGAGAACGGGACCACCCCAAAAAACAGAAGAAAACCATAAAAAAGAGAAGAAATCCCCCAAAACCATAGATTCATCCCCCCAAAAAACCTTAAACTCACCTGATGTTCTCCAAAACCCAAAATCTACACTTTTCTACCACCATGACAACGGAAAACCCAACAAAACCCAACGGAGACCCCAAAACACGTCAAAAACAACCCAAAAAAGAACTGCATCACCCCAAAAAAGAGAAGAAAACCCCAAATACCATAGATCCACCACAAAAGTCCTCCTAAACCTACCTGAAGTTCTCCCAAACCCACAATCTACACTGTTCCACCATGATGACCACGGAAAACCCAACGAAACCCAATGGAGACCCCAAAACACGTCAAAAACACCCCCAAAAAGAACGGGATCAACAGAAAAAATGAAAGAAAACCCCAAAAGCCATAGATCCACCCCAAAAGTCCCCCTAAACCTACCTGATGTTCTCCAAATCCCAAAGTCCACTCCCAACCACCAGAAAAACCATTAGGAACTCAACGAAACGCAACGGAAACTCCAAAACACCTCAAAAACACCCCAAAAGCGAACACGATCAGAAGAAAAAACGTGATTTAACGCCCAAATAACCCTTAAACCTACCTGATGTTCTCCTAAATGTACAATCCACTCCCAACCACCAGAAAACCCAAGGGAAACCCAACAAAACCCAACGGAGACCCCAAAACACGTCAAAAACACCCCCAAAAAAGAACGGGATCACTCCAAAAACAGAAGAAAACCCTAAAAAACAGAAGAAATCCCCCAAAACCATTGATTCACCCCAAAAAAGAACAGAATCAACACAACAAACGAAAGAAAACCCCAAATACCATAGATCCACCCCAAAACAACCCTAAACCTACCTGATGTTCTCCAAAACCCACAATTTACAATTTTACACCATGATGACCAACAAGAACGCAACAAAACCCAACAGAGACCCCCAAACACCTCAAAAATTTCCCAAAAAACAACGGGACCACCCCAAGAAACAGAAGGAAACCCCAAAAAACATGACTCTGCCCCAAAAGTCCCCCTAAACCTACCTGATGCTCTCCAAAAACCCACAATTTACACTTTTCCACCATGATGACCAACAAGAACCCAACTAAAACCCAATGGAGACCCCAAAACATGTCAAAAACACGCTAAAAAAGGAACTGCATCACCCAAAAAACAGAAGAAAAGCCCAAATACCATGAATCCACCCCAAAAGTCCCCTAAACCTACCTGAAGTTCTCCAAAACCCACAATCTACACTTTTCCAACACCATGACCACGGAAATCCCAACGAAACCCAATGGAGACCACAAAACACGTCAAAAACACCCCAAAAAAGAACTGCGTCACCCCAAAAAACAGAAAAAAACCCCATATACCATGAATCCACCCCAAAAGACCCCCTAAACCTACCTGATGTTCTCCAAAACCCACAATCTACACTTTTCCACCACGATGACAACAAAAAACCCAACAAAACCCATCAGAGACCCCAAAACACGTCAAAAACACACCAAACAAGAATGGAATCACCCCCAAAACTGGAAGAAAACCCCAAATACAATAGATCCACCCCAAAACCACCCTAAACCTACCTGATGTTCTCCTCAATCTACAATCCACTCCCAACCACCAGAAAACCCAAGGGAAACCCAACAAAACCCAACGGAGACCCCAAAACACGTCAAAAACACCCCAAAAAAGAACTGGATCAGAAAACAAAAACAAAAACAAGAACTATGAATTTTCCCCCAAAACAAGCCTAAACTCACCTGATCTTCTCCAAATCCCACATTTCACTCCCATTCACCATCATGACCAACAAGAACCCAACGAAAACCCATGAAGAACGCAAAACACCTCAAAACCACCCCACAATCAAAACAAAATGCAACGGAGAACCCAAAACACGTCAAAAACACCCCAGAAGAGAACGGGACCACCCCAAAAAACAGAAGAAAACCATAAAAAAGAGAAGAAATCCCCCAAAACCATAGATTCATCCCCCCAAAAAACCTTAAACTCACCTGATGTTCTCCAAAACCCAAAATCTACACTTTTCTACCACCATGACAACGGAAAACCCAACAAAACCCAACGGAGACCCCAAAACACGTCAAAAACAACCCAAAAAAGAACTGCATCACCCCAAAAAAGAGAAGAAAACCCCAAATACCATAGATCCACCACAAAAGTCCTCCTAAACCTACCTGAAGTTCTCCCAAACCCACAATCTACACTGTTCCACCATGATGACCACGGAAAACCCAACGAAACCCAATGGAGACCCCAAAACACGTCAAAAACACCCCCAAAAAGAACGGGATCAACAGAAAAAATGAAAGAAAACCCCAAAAGCCATAGATCCACCCCAAAAGTCCCCCTAAACCTACCTGATGTTCTCCAAATCCCAAAGTCCACTCCCAACCACCAGAAAAACCATTAGGAACTCAACGAAACGCAACGGAAACTCCAAAACACCTCAAAAACACCCCAAAAGCGAACACGATCAGAAGAAAAAACGTGATTTAACCCCCAAATAACCCTTAAACCTACCTGATGTTCTCCTAAATGTACAATCCACTCCCAACCACCAGAAAACCCAAGGGAAACCCAACAAAACCCAACGGAGACCCCAAAACACGTCAAAAACACCCCCAAAAAAGAACGGGATCACTCCAAAAACAGAAGAAAACCCTAAAAAACAGAAGAAATCCCCCAAAACCATTGATTCACCCCAAAAAAGAACAGAATCAACACAACAAACGAAAGAAAACCCCAAATACCATAGATCCACCCCAAAACAACCCTAAACCTACCTGATGTTCTCCAAAACCCACAATTTACAATTTTACACCATGATGACCAACGAGAACACAACAAAACCCAACAGAGACCCCCAAACACCTCAAAAATTTCCCAAAAAACAACGGGACCACCCCAAGAAACAGAAGGAAACCCCAAAAAACATGACTCTGCCCCAAAAGTCCCCCTAAACCTACCTGATGCTCTCCAAAAACCCACAATTTACACTTTTCCACCATGATGACCAACAAGAACCCAACTAAAACCCAATGGAGACCCCAAAACATGTCAAAAACACGCTAAAAAAGGAACTGCATCACCCAAAAAACAGAAGAAAAGCCCAAATACCATGAATCCACCCCAAAAGTCCCCTAAACCTACCTGAAGTTCTCCAAAACCCACAATCTACACTTTTCCAACACCATGACCACGGAAATCCCAACGAAACCCAATGGAGACCACAAAACACGTCAAAAACACCCCAAAAAAGAACTGCGTCACCCCAAAAAACAGAAAAAAACCCCATATACCATGAATCCACCCCAAAAGACCCCCTAAACCTACCTGATGTTCTCCAAAACCCACAATCTACACTTTTCCACCACGATGACAACAAAAAAACCAACAAAACCCATCAGAGACCCCAAAACACGTCAAAAACACACCAAACAAGAACGGAATCACCCCCAAAACTGGAAGAAAACCCCAAATACAATAGATCCACCCCAAAACCACCCTAAACCTACCTGATGTTCTCCTCAATCTACAATCCACTCCCAACCACCAGAAAACCCAAGGGAAACCCAACAAAACCCAACGGAGACCCCAAAACACGTCAAAAACACCCCAAAAAAGAACTGGATCAGAAAACAAAAACAAAAACAAGAACTATGAATTTTCCCCCAAAACAAGCCTAAACTCACCTGATCTTCTCCAAATCCCACATTTCACTCCCATTCACCATCATGACCAACAAGAACCCAACGAAAACCCATGAAGAACGCAAAACACCTCAAAACCACCCCACAATCAAAACAAAATGCAACGGAGAACCCAAAACACGTCAAAAACACCCCAGAAGAGAACGGGACCACCCCAAAAAACAGAAGAAAACCATAAAAAAGAGAAGAAATCCCCCAAAACCATAGATTCATCCCCCCAAAAAACCTTAAACTCACCTGATGTTCTCCAAAACCCAAAATCTACACTTTTCTACCACCATGACAACGGAAAACCCAACAAAACCCAACGGAGACCCCAAAACACGTCAAAAACAACCCAAAAAAGAACTGCATCACCCCAAAAAAGAGAAGAAAACCCCAAATACCATAGATCCACCACAAAAGTCCTCCTAAACCTACCTGAAGTTCTCCCAAACCCACAATCTACACTGTTCCACCATGATGACCACGGAAAACCCAACGAAACCCAATGGAGACCCCAAAACACGTCAAAAACACCCCCAAAAAGAACGGGATCAACAGAAAAAATGAAAGAAAACCCCAAAAGCCATAGATCCACCCCAAAAGTCCCCCTAAACCTACCTGATGTTCTCCAAATCCCAAAGTCCACTCCCAACCACCAGAAAAACCATTAGGAACTCAACGAAACGCAACGGAAACTCCAAAACACCTCAAAAACACCCCAAAAGCGAACACGATCAGAAGAAAAAACGTGATTTAACGCCCAAATAACCCTTAAACCTACCTGATGTTCTCCTAAATGTACAATCCACTCCCAACCACCAGAAAACCCAAGGGAAACCCAACAAAACCCAACGGAGACCCCAAAACACGTCAAAAACACCCCCAAAAAAGAACGGGATCACTCCAAAAACAGAAGAAAACCCTAAAAAACAGAAGAAATCCCCCAAAACCATTGATTCACCCCAAAAAAGAACAGAATCAACACAACAAACGAAAGAAAACCCCAAATACCATAGATCCACCCCAAAACAACCCTAAACCTACCTGATGTTCTCCAAAACCCACAATTTACAATTTTACACCATGATGACCAACGAGAACGCAACAAAACCCAACAGAGACCCCCAAACACCTCAAAAATTTCCCAAAAAACAACGGGACCACCCCAAGAAACAGAGGGAAACCCCAAAAAACATGACTCTGCCCCAAAAGTCCCCCTAAACCTACCTGATGCTCTCCAAAAACCCACAATTTACACTTTTCCACCATGATGACGAACAAGAACCCAACTAAAACCCAATGGAGACCCCAAAACATGTCAAAAACACGCTAAAAAAGGAACTGCATCACCCAAAAAACAGAAGAAAAGCCCAAATACCATGAATCCACCCCAAAAGTCCCCTAAACCTACCTGAAGTTCTCCAAAACCCACAATCTACACTTTTCCAACACCATGACCACGGAAATCCCAACAAAACCCAATGGAGACCACAAAACACGTCAAAAACACCCCAAAAAAGAACTGCGTCACCCCAAAAAACAGAAGAAAACCCCATATACCATGAATCCACCCCAAAAGACCCCCTAAACCTACCTGATGTTCTCCAAAACCCACAATCTACACTTTTCCACCACGATGACAACAAAAAAACCAACAAAACCCATCAGAGACCCCAAAACACGTCAAAAACACACCAAACAAGAACGGAATGACACCCAAAACTGGAAGAAAACCCCAAATACAATAGATCCACCCCAAAACCACCCTAAACCTACCTGATGTTCTCCTCAATCTACAATCCACTCCCAACCACCAGAAAACCCAAGGGAAACCCAACAAAACCCAACGGAGACCCCAAAACACGTCAAAAACACCCCAAAAAAGAACTGGATCAGAAAACAAAAACAAAAACAAAAACAAAAACAAGAACTATGAATTTTCCCCCAAAACAAGCCTAAACTCACCTGATCTTCTCCAAATCCCACATTTCACTCCCATTCACCATCATGACCAACAAGAACCCAACGAAAACCCATGAAGAACGCAAAACACCTCAAAACCACCCCACAATCAAAACAAAATGCAACGGAGAACCCAAAACACGTCAAAAACACCCCAGAAGAGAACGGGACCACCCCAAAAAACAGAAGAAAACCATAAAAAAGAGAAGAAATCCCCCAAAACCATAGATTCATCCCCCCAAAAAACCTTAAACTCACCTGATGTTCTCCAAAACCCAAAATCTACACTTTTCTACCACCATGACAACGGAAAACCCAACAAAACCCAACGGAGACCCCAAAACACGTCAAAAACAACCCAAAAAAGAACTGCATCACCCCAAAAAAGAGAAGAAAACCCCAAATACCATAGATCCACCACAAAAGTCCTCCTAAACCTACCTGAAGTTCTCCCAAACCCACAATCTACACTGTTCCACCATGATGACCACGGAAAACCCAACGAAACCCAATGGAGACCCCAAAACACGTCAAAAACACCCCCAAAAAGAACGGGATCAACAGAAAAAATGAAAGAAAACCCCAAAAGCCATAGATCCACCCCAAAAGTCCCCCTAAACCTACCTGATGTTCTCCAAATCCCAAAGTCCACTCCCAACCACCAGAAAAACCATTAGGAACTCAACGAAACGCAACGGAAACTCCAAAACACCTCAAAAACACCCCAAAAGCGAACACGATCAGAAGAAAAAACGTGATTTAACCCCCAAATAACCCTTAAACCTACCTGATGTTCTCCTAAATGTACAATCCACTCCCAACCACCAGAAAACCCAAGGGAAACCCAACAAAACCCAACGGAGACCCCAAAACACGTCAAAAACACCCCCAAAAAAGAACGGGATCACTCCAAAAACAGAAGAAAACCCTAAAAAACAGAAGAAATCCCCCAAAACCATTGATTCACCCCAAAAAAGAACAGAATCAACACAACAAACGAAAGAAAACCCCAAATACCATAGATCCACCCCAAAACAACCCTAAACCTACCTGATGTTCTCCAAAACCCACAATTTACAATTTTACACCATGATGACCAACGAGAACGCAACAAAACCCAACAGAGACCCCCAAACACCTCAAAAATTTCCCAAAAAACAACGGGACCACCCCAAGAAACAGAGGGAAACCCCAAAAAACATGACTCTGCCCCAAAAGTCCCCCTAAACCTACCTGATGCTCTCCAAAAACCCACAATTTACACTTTTCCACCATGATGACCAACAAGAACCCAACTAAAACCCAATGGAGACCCCAAAACATGTCAAAAACACGCTAAAAAAGGAACTGCATCACCCAAAAAACAGAAGAAAAGCCCAAATACCATGAATCCACCCCAAAAGTCCCCTAAACCTACCTGAAGTTCTCCAAAACCCACAATCTACACTTTTCCAACACCATGACCACGGAAATCCCAACAAAACCCAATGGAGACCACAAAACACGTCAAAAACACCCCAAAAAAGAACTGCGTCACCCCAAAAAACAGAAGAAAACCCCATATACCATGAATCCACCCCAAAAGACCCCCTAAACCTACCTGATGTTCTCCAAAACCCACAATCTACACTTTTCCACCACGATGACAACAAAAAACCCAACAAAACCCATCAGAGACCCCAAAACACGTCAAAAACACACCAAACAAGAACGGAATGACACCCAAAACTGGAAGAAAACCCCAAATACAATAGATCCACCCCAAAACCACCCTAAACCTACCTGATGTTCTCCTCAATCTACAATCCACTCCCAACCACCAGAAAACCCAAGGGAAACCCAACAAAACCCAACGGAGACCCCAAAACACGTCAAAAACACCCCAAAAAAGAACTGGATCAGAAAACAAAAACAAAAACAAAAACAAAAACAAGAACTATGAATTTTCCCCCAAAACAAGCCTAAACTCACCTGATCTTCTCCAAATCCCACATTTCACTCCCATTCACCATCATGACCAACAAGAACCCAACGAAAACCCATGAAGAACGCAAAACACCTCAAAACCACCCCACAATCAAAACAAAATGCAACGGAGAACCCAAAACACGTCAAAAACACCCCAGAAGAGAACGGGACCACCCCAAAAAACAGAAGAAAACCATAAAAAAGAGAAGAAATCCCCCAAAACCATAGATTCATCCCCCCAAAAAACCTTAAACTCACCTGATGTTCTCCAAAACCCAAAATCTACACTTTTCTACCACCATGACAACGGAAAACCCAACAAAACCCAACGGAGACCCCAAAACACGTCAAAAACAACCCAAAAAAGAACTGCATCACCCCAAAAAAGAGAAGAAAACCCCAAATACCATAGATCCACCACAAAAGTCCTCCTAAACCTACCTGAAGTTCTCCCAAACCCACAATCTACACTGTTCCACCATGATGACCACGGAAAACCCAACGAAACCCAATGGAGACCCCAAAACACGTCAAAAACACCCCCAAAAAGAACGGGATCAACAGAAAAAATGAAAGAAAACCCCAAAAGCCATAGATCCACCCCAAAAGTCCCCCTAAACCTACCTGATGTTCTCCAAATCCCAAAGTCCACTCCCAACCACCAGAAAAACCATTAGGAACTCAACGAAACGCAACGGAAACTCCAAAACACCTCAAAAACACCCCAAAAGCGAACACGATCAGAAGAAAAAACGTGATTTAACCCCCAAATAACCCTTAAACCTACCTGATGTTCTCCTAAATGTACAATCCACTCCCAACCACCAGAAAACCCAAGGGAAACCCAACAAAACCCAACGGAGACCCCAAAACACGTCAAAAACACCCCCAAAAAAGAACGGGATCACTCCAAAAACAGAAGAAAACCCTAAAAAACAGAAGAAATCCCCCAAAACCATTGATTCACCCCAAAAAAGAACAGAATCAACACAACAAACGAAAGAAAACCCCAAATACCATAGATCCACCCCAAAACAACCCTAAACCTACCTGATGTTCTCCAAAACCCACAATTTACAATTTTACACCATGATGACCAACGAGAACGCAACAAAACCCAACAGAGACCCCCAAACACCTCAAAAATTTCCCAAAAAACAACGGGACCACCCCAAGAAACAGAAGGAAACCCCAAAAAACATGACTCTGCCCCAAAAGTCCCCCTAAACCTACCTGATGCTCTCCAAAAACCCACAATTTACACTTTTCCACCATGATGACGAACAAGAACCCAACTAAAACCCAATGGAGACCCCAAAACATGTCAAAAACACGCTAAAAAAGGAACTGCATCACCCAAAAAACAGAAGAAAAGCCCAAATACCATGAATCCACCCCAAAAGACCCCCTAAACCTACCTGAAGTTCTCCAAAACCCACAATCTACACTTTTCCAACACCATGACCACGGAAATCCCAACAAAACCCAATGGAGACCACAAAACACGTCAAAAACACCCCAAAAAAGAACTGCGTCACCCCAAAAAACAGAAGAAAACCCCATATACCATGAATCCACCCCAAAAGACCCCCTAAACCTACCTGATGTTCTCCAAAACCCACAATCTACACTTTTCCACCACGATGACAACAAAAAAACCAACAAAACCCATCAGAGACCCCAAAACACGTCAAAAACACACCAAACAAGAACGGAATCACCCCCAAAACTGGAAGAAAACCCCAAATACAATAGATCCACCCCAAAACCACCCTAAACCTACCTGATGTTCTCCTCAATCTACAATCCAATCCCAACCACCAGAAAACCCAATGGAAACCCAACAAAACCCAACGGAGACCCCAAAACACGTCAAAAACACCCCAAAAAAGAACTGGATCAGAAAACAAAAACAAAAACAAAAACAAAAACAAAAACAAGAACTATGAATTTTCCCCCAAAACAAGCCTAAACTCACCTGATCTTCTCCAAATCCCACATTTCACTCCCATTCACCATCATGACCAACAAGAACCCAACGAAAACCCATGAAGAACGCAAAACACCTCAAAACCACCCCACAATCAAAACAAAATGCAACGGAGAACCCAAAACACGTCAAAAACACCCCAGAAGAGAACGGGACCACCCCAAAAAACAGAAGAAAACCATAAAAAAGAGAAGAAATCCCCCAAAACCATAGATTCATCCCCCCAAAAAACCTTAAACTCACCTGATGTTCTCCAAAACCCAAAATCTACACTTTTCTACCACCATGACAACGGAAAACCCAACAAAACCCAACGGAGACCCCAAAACACGTCAAAAACAACCCAAAAAAGAACTGCATCACCCCCAAAAAGAGAAGAAAACCCCAAATACCATAGATCCACCACAAAAGTCCTCCTAAACCTACATGAAGTTCTCCCAAACCCACAATCTACACTGTTCCACCATGATGACCACGGAAAACCCAACGAAACCCAATGGAGACCCCAAAACACGTCAAAAACACCCCCAAAAAGAACGGGATCAACAGAAAAAATGAAAGAAAACCCCAAAAGCCATAGATCCACCCCAAAAGTCCCCCTAAACCTACCTGATGTTCTCCAAATCCCAAAGTCCACTCCCAACCACCAGAAAAACCATTAGGAACTCAACGAAACGCAACGGAAACTCCAAAACACCTCAAAAACACCCCAAAAGCGAACACGATCAGAAGAAAAAACGTGATTTAACCCCCAAATAACCCTTAAACCTACCTGATGTTCTCCTAAATGTACAATCCACTCCCAACCACCAGAAAACCCAAGGGAAACCCAACAAAACCCAACGGAGACCCCAAAACACGTCAAAAACACCCCCAAAAAAGAACGGGATCACTCCAAAAACAGAAGAAAACCCTAAAAAACAGAAGAAATCCCCCAAAACCATTGATTCACCCCAAAAAAGAACAGAATCAACACAACAAACGAAAGAAAACCCCAAATACCATAGATCCACCCCAAAACAACCCTAAACCTACCTGATGTTCTCCAAAACCCACAATTTACAATTTTACACCATGATGACCAACGAGAACGCAACAAAACCCAACAGAGACCCCCAAACACCTCAAAAATTTCCCAAAAAACAACGGGACCACCCCAAGAAACAGAAGGAAACCCCAAAAAACATGACTCTGCCCCAAAAGTCCCCCTAAACCTACCTGATGCTCTCCAAAAACCCACAATTTACACTTTTCCACCATGATGACCAACAAGAACCCAACTAAAACCCAATGGAGACCCCAAAACATGTCAAAAACACGCTAAAAAAGGAACTGCATCACCCAAAAAACAGAAGAAAAGCCCAAATACCATGAATCCACCCCAAAAGTCCCCTAAACCTACCTGAAGTTCTCCAAAACCCACAATCTACACTTTTCCAACACCATGACCACGGAAATCCCAACAAAACCCAATGGAGACCACAAAACACGTCAAAAACACCCCAAAAAAGAACTGCGTCACCCCAAAAAGCAGAAGAAAACCCCATATACCATGAATCCACCCCAAAAGACCCCCTAAACCTACCTGATGTTCTCCAAAACCCACAATCTACACTTTTCCACCACGATGACAACAAAAAACCCAACAAAACCCATCAGAGACCCCAAAACACGTCAAAAACACACCAAACAAGAATGGAATCACCCCCAAAACTGGAAGAAAACCCAAATACAATAGATCCACCCCAAAACCACCCTAAACCTACCTGATGTTCTCCTCAATCTACAATCCACTCCCAACCACCAGAAAACCCAAGGGAAACCCAACAAAACCCAACGGAGACCCCAAAACACGTCAAAAACACCCCAAAAAAGAACTGGATCAGAAAACAAAAACAAAAACAAGAACTATGAATTTTCCCCCAAAACAAGCCTAAACTCACCTGATCTTCTCCAAATCCCACAATTTCACTCCCATTCACCATCATGACCAACAAGAACCCAACGAAAACCCATGAAGAACGCAAAACACCTCAAAACCACCCCACAATCAAAACAAAATGCAACGGAGAACCCCAAAACACGTCAAAAACACCCCAGAAGAGAACGGGACCACCCCAAAAACAGAAGAAAACCATAAAAAAGAGAAGAAATCCCCCAAAACCATAGATTCATCCCCCCAAAAAACCTTAAACTCACCTGATGTTCTCCAAAACCCAAAATCTACACTTTTCTACCACCATGACAACGGAAAACCCAACAAAACCCAACGGAGACCCCAAAACACGTCAAAAACAACCCAAAAAAGAACTGCATCACCCCAAAAAAGAGAAGAAAACCCCAAATACCATAGATCCACCACAAAAGTCCTCCTAAACCTACCTGAAGTTCTCCCAAACCCACAATCTACACTGTTCCACCATGATGACCACGGAAAACCCAACGAAACCCAATGGAGACCCCAAAACACGTCAAAAACACCCCCAAAAAGAACGGGATCAACAGAAAAAATGAAAGAAAACCCCAAAAGCCATAGATCCACCCCAAAAAGTCCCCCTAAACCTACCTGATGTTCTCCAAATCCCAAAGTCCACTCCCAACCACCAGAAAAACCATTAGGAACTCAACGAAACGCAACGGAAACTCCAAAACACCTCAAAAACACCCCAAAGCGAACACGATCAGAAGAAAAAACGTGATTTAACGCCCAAATAACCCTTAAACCTACCTGATGTTCTCCTAAATGTACAATCCACTCCCAACCACCAGAAAAACCCAAGGGAAACCCAACAAAACCCAACGGAGACCCCAAAACACGTCAAAAACACCCCCAAAAAAGAACGGGATCACTCCAAAAACAGAAAAAAACCCTAAAAAACAGAAGAAATCCCCCAAAACCATTGATTCACCCCAAAAAAGAACAGAATCAACACAACAAACGAAAGAAAACCCCAAATACCATAGATCCACCCCAAAACAACCCTAAACCTACCTGATGTTCTCCAAAACCCACAATTTACAATTTTACACCATGATGACCAACGAGAACGCAACAAAACCCAACAGAGACCCCCAAACACCTCAAAAATTTCCCAAAAAACAACGGGACCACCCCAAGAAACAGAAGGAAACCCCAAAAAACATGACTCTGCCCCAAAAGTCCCCCTAAACCTACCTGATGCTCTCAAAAACCCACAATTTACACTTTTCCACCATGATGACCAACAAGAACCCAACTAAAACCCAATGGAGACCCCAAAACATGTCAAAAACACGCTAAAAAGGAACTGCATCACCCAAAAAACAGAAGAAAAGCCCAAATACCATGAATCCACCCCAAAAGTCCCTAAACCTACCTGAAGTTCTCCAAAACCCACAATCTACACTTTTCCAACACCATGACCACGGAAATCCCAACAAAACCCAATGGAGACCACAAAACACGTCAAAAACACCCCAAAAAAGAACTGCGTCACCCCAAAAAACAGAAGAAAACCCCATATACCATGAATCCACCCCAAAAGACCCCCTAAACCTACCTGATGTTCTCCAAAACCCACAATCTACACTTTTCCACCACGATGACAACAAAAAAACCAACAAAACCCATCGGAGACCCCAAAACACGTCAAAAACACACCAAACAAGAACGGAATCACCCCCAAAACTGGAAGAAAACCCCAAATACAATAGATCCACCCCAAAACCACCCTAAACCTACCTGATGTTCTCCTCAATCTACAATCCACTCCCAACCACCAGAAAACCCAAGGGAAACCCAACAAAACCCAACGGAGACCCCAAAACACGTCAAAACACCCCAAAAAAGAACTGGATCAGAAAACAAAAACAAAAACAAGAACTATGAATTTTCCCCCAAAACAAGCCTAAACTCACCTGATCTTCTCCAAATCCCACATTTCACTCCCATTCACCATCATGACCAACAAGAACCCAACGAAAACCCATGAAGAACGCAAAACACCTCAAAACCACCCCACAATCAAAACAAAATGCAACGGAGAACCCAAAACACGTCAAAAACACCCCAGAAGAGAACGGGACCACCCCAAAAACAGAAGAAAACCATAAAAAAAGAGAAGAAATCCCCCAAAACCATAGATTCATCCCCCCAAAAAACCTTAAACTCACCTGATGTTCTCCAAAACCCAAAATCTACACTTTTCTACCACCATGACAACGGAAAACCCAACAAAACCCAACGGAGACCCCAAAACACGTCAAAAACAACCCAAAAAAGAACTGCATCACCCCAAAAAAAAGAAGAAAACCCCAAATACCATAGATCCACCACAAAAGTCCTCCTAAACCTACCTGAAGTTCTCCCAAACCCACAATCTACACTGTTCCACCATGATGACCACGGAAAACCCAACGAAACCCAATGGAGACCCCAAAACACGTCAAAAACACCCCCAAAAAGAACGGGATCAACAGAAAAAATGAAAGAAAACCCCAAAAGCCATAGATCCACCCCAAAAGTCCCCCTAAACCTACCTGATGTTCTCCAAATCCCAAAGTCCACTCCCAACCACCAGAAAAACCATTAGGAACTCAACGAAACGCAACGGAAACTCCAAAACACCTCAAAAACACCCCAAAAGCGAACACGATCGGAAGAAAAAACGTGATTTAACGCCCAAATAACCCTTAAACCTACCTGATGTTCTCCTAAATGTACAATCCACTCCCAACCACCAGAAAACCCAAGGGAAACCCAACAAAACCCAACGGAGACCCCAAAACACGTCAAAAACACCCCCAAAAAAGAACGGGATCACTCCAAAAACAGAAGAAAACCCTAAAAAACAGAAGAAATCCCCCAAAACCATTGATTCACCCCAAAAAAGAACAGAATCAACACAACAAACGAAAGAAAACCCCAAATACCATAGATCCACCCCAAAACAACCCTAAACCTACCTGATGTTCTCCAAAACCCACAATTTACAATTTTACACCATGATGACCAACGAGAACGCAACAAAACCCAACAGAGACCCCCAAACACCTCAAAAATTTCCCAAAAAACAACGGGACCACCCCAAGAAACAGAAGGAAACCCCAAAAAACATGACTCTGCCCCAAAAGTCCCCCTAAACCTACCTGATGCTCTCCAAAAACCCACAATTTACACTTTTCCACCATGATGACCAACAAGAACCCAACTAAAACCCAATGGAGACCCCAAAACATGTCAAAAACACGCTAAAAAAGGAACTGCATCACCCAAAAAACAGAAGAAAAGCCCAAATACCATGAATCCACCCCAAAAGTCCCCTAAACCTACCTGAAGTTCTCCAAAACCCACAATCTACACTTTTCCAACACCATGACCACGGAAATCCCAACAAAACCCAATGGAGACCACAAAACACGTCAAAAACACCCCAAAAAAGAACTGCGTCACCCCAAAAAACAGAAGAAAACCCCATATACCATGAATCCACCCCAAAAGACCCCCTAAACCTACCTGATGTTCTCCAAAACCCACAATCTACACTTTTCCACCACGATGACAACAAAAAACCCAACAAAACCCATCGGAGACCCCAAAACACGTCAAAAACACACCAAACAAGAACGGAATCACCCCCAAAACTGGAAGAAAACCCCAAATACAATAGATCCACCCCAAAACCACCCTAAACCTACCTGATGTTCTCCTCAATCTACAATCCACTCCCAACCACCAGAAAACCAAGGGAAACCCAACAAAACCCAACGGAGACCCCAAAACACGTCAAAAACACCCCAAAAAAGAACTGGATCAGAAAACAAAAACAAAAACAAGAACTATGAATTTTCCCCCAAAACAAGCCTAAACTCACCTGATCTTCTCCAAATCCCACATTTCACTCCCATTCACCATCATGACCAACAAGAACCCAACGAAAACCCATGAAGAACGCAAAACACCTCAAAACCACCCCACAATCAAAACAAAATGCAACGGAGAACCCAAAACACGTCAAAAACACCCCAGAAGAGAACGGGACCACCCCAAAAACAGAAGAAAACCATAAAAAAGAGAAGAAATCCCCCAAAACCATAGATTCATCCCCCCAAAAAACCTTAAACTCACCTGATGTTCTCCAAAACCCAAAATCTACACTTTTCTACCACCATGACAACGGAAAACCCAACAAAACCCAACGGAGACCCCAAAACACGTCAAAAACAACCCAAAAAAGAACTGCATCAC
>NW_028181314.1:0-131454 GCF_964211825.1 Aythya ferina | reverse complement strand
TTTTTGGGGATTTTGTTCCAGTTTTGGGGGTGATTCCGTTCTTGTTTGTGGTGTTTTTGATGTGTTTTGGGTTCTCCGTTGGGTTTCGTTGGGTTTTCCGTTGGCATCATGGTGGAAAAGGGTAAATTGTGGGTTTTGGAGAACATCAGGTAGGTTTAGGGGGACTTTTGGGGTGGATTCATGGTATTTGTTTTTTTTTTTTTTCTGTTTTTCTGGGTTGATCCCGTTCTTTTTTGGTGTGTTTTTGATGTGTTTTGGGGTCTCCGTTGGGTTTTGTTGGGTTCTTGTTGGTCATCATGTTGGAAAAGTGTAAATTGTGGGTTTTGGAGAATATCAGGTGAGTTTAAGTTTTTCTGGGTGGTGAATCTATGGTTTTGGTTGAATTCTTCTGGTTTTTTTTAGTGTTTTCTTCTGTTTTTGGGGTGGTCCCATTCTTGTTTGGGGTGTTTTTGACATATTTTGGGGTCTCCGTTGGTTTTTGTTGGGTTCTTGTTGTTCATCATGGTGGAAAAGGGTAAATTGTGGGTATTGGAGAACATCAGGTAGGTTTAGGGGGACTTTTGGGGTGGATCAACGGCTTTTAGGGTTTTCTTTCGGTTTTGGGCGTGATCCCGCTTTTTTTTGTGGTGTTTTTGACGTGTTTTGGGGTTTCCGTTGCGTTTCGTTGATTTCCTAATGTGTTTTAAGTTTGTTGGGAGTGGACTTTGGGATTTGGAGAACATCAGGTAGGTTTAGTGTGTTTTTGGGGTGGATCTATGTTTTTTGGGGTTTTCTTTCTTTTTTAGGGGTTATCCTGTTCTTGTTTGGGGTGTTTTCGACTTGTTTTGGGGTCTCCGTTGGGTTTTAGTTGGATTCTCGTTGGTCGTTAAGGTAAATGGGAGTGGATTGTGGGTTTTGAAGAAGATCAGGTGAGTTTAGGGTGGTTTTGCGGGGAAATTCATAGTGTTTGGTGTTTTTTCTTCTGATCCAGTTCTTTTCTGGGGTGCTTTTGAGGTGTTTTTGGGGTTTCCGTTGGGTTTCGTTGAGTTCCTAATGGGTTTTATGGTGGTTGGGAGTGGACATTTGGATTTGGAGAACATCAGGTACGTTTAGAGTGGTTTTGGGATTGGATCCGTGCTTTTTGGGGTTTTCTTTCGTTTTTGGGGGTGATCCTGTTCTTGTTTGGGGTGTTTTTGACGTGTTTTGGGGTCTCCGTTGGGTTTCGTTGTGTTTTCCGTGGTCATCATGGTGGAAAAGTGTAAATTGTGGGTTTTGGAGAACATCAGGTAGGTTTAGGGTTTTTTTGGGGTGGATCTATGTTTTTGGGGGATTTTCTTCCAGTTTTGGGGGTGATTCCGTTCTTGTTTGGGGTGTTTTTGACGTGTTTTGTGGTCTCTGTTTTGTTTCGTTGTGTTTTCCTTGTTCATTTTGGTGGAAAAGGCTGAATAGTGGGTTTTGGAGAACATCAGGTAGGTTTAGGGTGGTTTTGGGATTTGATCCGTGCTTTTTGGGGATTTTGTTCCAGTTTTGGGGGTGATTCCGTTCTTGTTTGTGGTGTTTTTGATGTGTTTTGGGTTCTCCGTTGGGTTTCGTTGGGTTTTCCGTTGGCATCATGGTGGAAAAGGGTAAATTGTGGGTTTTGGAGAACATCAGGTAGGTTTAGGGGGACTTTTGGGGTGGATTCATGGTATTTTTTTTTTTTTTTTTTCTGTTTTTCTGGGGTGATCCCGTTCTTTTTTGGTGTGTTTTTGATGTGTTTTGGGGTCTCCGTTGGGTTTTGTTGGGTTCTTGTTGGTCATCATGTTGGAAAAGTGTAAATTGTGGGTTTTGGAGAATATCAGGTGAGTTTAAGTTTTTCTGGGTGGTGAATCTATGGTTTTGGTTGAATTCTTCTGTTTTTTTTTTTTTTTAGCGTTTTCTTCTGTTTTTGGGGTGGTCCCATTCTTTTTTGGGGTGTTTTTGACATATTTTGGGGTCTCCGTTGGTTTTTGTTGGGTTCTTGTTGTTCATCATGGTGAAAACGTGTAAATTGTGGGTATTGGAGAACATCAGGTAGGTTTAGGGGGACTTTTGCGGTGGATCAACGGCTTTTAGGGTTTTCTTTCGGTTTTGGGGGTGATCCCGCTTTTTTTTTGTGGTGTTTTTGACGTGTTTTGGGGTTTCCGTTGCGTTTCGTTGATTTCCTAATGTGTTTTAAGTTTGTTGGGAGTGGACTTTGGGATTTGGAGAACATCAGGTAGGTTTAGTGTGTTTTTGGGGTGGATCTATGTTTTTTGGGGTTTTCTTTCTTTTTTAGGGGTTATCCTGTTCTTGTTTGGGGTGTTTTCGACTTGTTTTGGGGTCTCCGTTGGGTTTTAGTTGGATTCTCGTTGGTCGTTAGGGTAAATGGGAGTGGATTGTGGGTTTTGAAGAAGATCAGGTGAGTTTAGGGTGGTTTTGCGGGGAAATTCATAGTGTTTGGTGTTTTTTCTTCTGATCCAGTTCTTTTCTGGGGTGTTTTTGAGGTGTTTTTGGGGTTTCCGTTGGGTTTCGTTGAGTTCCTAATGGGTTTTATGGTGGTTGGGAGTGGACATTTGGATTTGGAGAACATCAGGTACGTTTAGAGTGGTTTTGGGATTGGATCCGTGCTTTTTGGGGTTTTCTTTCGTTTTTGGGGGTGATCCTGTTCTTGTTTGGGGTGTTTTGGACGTGTTTTGGGTTCTCCGTTGGGTTTCGTTGTGTTTTCCGTGGTCATCATGGTGGAAAAGTCTAAATTGTGGGTTTTGGAGAACATCAGGTAGGTTTAGGGTTTTTTGGGGGTGGATCTATGTTTTTGGGGGATTTTCTTCCAGTTTTGGGGGTGATTCCGTTCTTGTTTGTGGTGTTTTTGATGTGTTTTGGGGTCTCCGTTGGGTTTCGTTGGGTTTTCCGTTGGCATCATGGTGGAAAAGGGTAAATTGTGGGTTTTGGAGAACATCAGGTAGGTTTAGGGGGACTTTTGGGGTGGATTCATGGTATTTGTTTTTTTTTTTCTGTTTTTCTGGGGTGATCCCGTTCTTTTTTGGTGTGTTTTTGATGTGTTTTGGGGTCTCCGTTGGGTTTTGTTGGGTTCTTGTTGGTCATCATGTTGGAAAAGTGTAAATTGTGGGTATTGGAGAACATCAGGTAGGTTTAGGGGGACTTTTGGGGTGGATCAACGGCTTTTAGGGTTTTCTTTCGGTTTTGGGCGTGATCCCGCTTTTTTTTGGTGTGTTTTTGACGTGTTTTGGGGTTTCCGTTGCGTTTCGTTGATTTCCTAATGTGTTTTAAGTTTGTTGGGAGTGGACTTTGGGATTTGGAGAACATCAGGTAGGTTTAGTGTGTTTTTGGGGTGGATCTATGTTTTTTGGGGTTTTCTTTCTTTTTTAGGGGTTATCCTGTTCTTGTTTGGGGTGTTTTCGACTTGTTTTGGGGTCTCCGTTGGGTTTTAGTTGGATTCTCGTTGGTCGTTAGGGTAAATGGGAGTGGATTGTGGGTTTTGAAGAAGATCAGGTGAGTTTAGGGTGGTTTTGCGGGGAAATTCATAGTGTTTGGTGTTTTTTCTTCTGATCCAGTTCTTTTCTGGGGTGTTTTTGAGGTGTTTTTGGGGTTTCCGTTGGGTTTCGTTGAGTTCCTAATGGGTTTTATGGTGGTTGGGAGTGGACATTTGGATTTGGAGAACATCAGGTACGTTTAGAGTGGTTTTGGGATTGGATCCGTGCTTTTTGGGGTTTTCTTTCGTTTTTGGGGGTGATCCTGTTCTTGTTTGGGGTGTTTTGGACGTGTTTTGGGTTCTCCGTTGGGTTTCGTTGTGTTTTCCGTGGTCATCATGGTGGAAAAGTGTAAATTGTGGGTTTTGGAGAACATCAGGTAGGTTTAGGGTTTTTTTGGGGTGGATCTATGTTTTTGGGGGATTTTCTTCCAGTTTTGGGGGTGATTCCGTTCTCGTTTGGGGTGTTTTTGACGTGTTTTGTGGTCTCTGTTTTGTTTCGTTGTGTTTTCCTTGTTCATTTTGGTGGAAAAGGCTGAATAGTGGGTTTTGGAGAACATCAGGTAGGTTTAGGGTGGTTTTGGGATTTGATCCGTGCTTTTTGGGGATTTTGTTCCAGTTTTGGGGGTGATTCCGTTCTTGTTTGTGGTGTTTTTGATGTGTTTTGGGTTCTCCGTTGGGTTTCGTTGGGTTTTCCGTTGGCATCATGGTGGAAAAGGGTAAATTGTGGGTTTTGGAGAACATCAGGTAGGTTTAGGGGGACTTTTGGGGTGGATTCATGGTATTTGTTTTTTTTTTTTCTGTTTTTCTGGGGTGATCCCGTTCTTTTTTGGTGTGTTTTTGATGTGTTTTGGGGTCTCCGTTGGGTTTTGTTGGGTTCTTGTTGGTCATCATGTTGGAAAAGTGTAAATTGTGGGTTTTGGAGAATATCAGGTGAGTTTAAGTTTTTCTGGGTGGTGAATCTATGGTTTTGGTTGAATTCTTCTGGTTTTTTTTTAGCGTTTTCTTCTGTTATTGGGGTGGTCCCATTCTTGTTTGGGGTGTTTTTGACATATTTTGGGGTCTCCGTTGGTTTTTGTTGGGTTCTTGTTGTTCATCATGGTGGAAACGTGTAAATTGTGGGTATTGGAGAACATCAGGTAGGTTTAGGGGGACTTTTGGGGTGGATCAACGGCTTTTAGGGTTTCCTTTCGGTTTTGGGGGTGATCCCGCTTTTTTTTTTGTGGTGTTTTTGACGTGTTTTGGGGTTTCCGTTGCGTTTCGTTGATTTCCTAGTGTGTTTTAAGTTTGTTGGGAGTGGACTTTGGGATTTGGAGAACATCAGGTAGGTTTAGTGTGTTTTTGGGGTGGATCTATGTTTTTTGGGGTTTTCTTTCTTTTTTAGGGGTTATCCTGTTCTTGTTTGGGGTGTTTTCGACTTGTTTTGGGGTCTCCGTTGGGTTTTAGTTGGATTCTCGTTGGTCGTTAGGGTAAATGGGAGTGGATTGTGGGTTTTGAAGAAGATCAGGTGAGTTTAGGGTGGTTTTGCGGGGAAATTCATAGTGTTTGGTGTTTTTTCTTCTGATCCAGTTCTTTTCTGGGGTGTTTTTGAGGTGTTTTTGGGGTTTCCGTTGGGTTTCGTTGAGTTCCTAATGGGTTTTATGGTGGTTGGGAGTGGACCTTTGGATTTGGAGAACATCAGGTACGTTTAGAGTGGTTTTGGGATTGGATCCGTGCTTTTTGGGGTTTTCTTTCGTTTTTGGGGGTGATCCTGTTCTTGTTTGGGGTGTTTTGGACGTGTTTTGGGTTCTCCGTTGGGTTTCGTTGTGTTTTCCGTGGTCATCATGGTGGAAAAGTGTAAATTGTGGGTTTTGGAGAACATCAGGTAGGTTTAGGGTTTTTTTGGGGTGGATCTATGTTTTTGGGGGATTTTCTTCCAGTTTTGGGGGTGATTCCGTTCTCGTTTGGGGTGTTTTTGACGTGTTTTGTGGTCTCTGTTTTGTTTCGTTGTGTTTTCCTTGTTCATTTTGGTGGAAAAGGCTGAATAGTGGGTTTTGGAGAACATCAGGTAGGTTTAGGGTGGTTTTGGGATTTGATCCGTGCTTTTTGGGGATTTTGTTCCAGTTTTGGGGGTGATTCCGTTCTTGTTTGTGGTGTTTTTGATGTGTTTTGGGTTCTCCGTTGGGTTTCGTTGGGTTTTCCGTTGGCATCATGGTGGAAAAGGGTAAATTGTGGGTTTTGGAGAACATCAGGTAGGTTTAGGGGGACTTTTGGGGTGGATTCATGGTATTTGTTTTTTTTTTTTCTGTTTTTCTGGGGTGATCCCGTTCTTTTTTGGTGTGTTTTTGATGTGTTTTGGGGTCTCCGTTGGGTTTTGTTGGGTTCTTGTTGGTCATCATGTTGGAAAAGTGTAAATTGTGGGTTTTGGAGAATATCAGGTGAGTTTAAGTTTTTCTGGGTGGTGAATCTATGGTTTTGGTTGAATTCTTCTGGTTTTTTTTTAGCGTTTTCTTCTGTTTTTGGGGTGGTCCCATTCTTGTTTGGGGTGTTTTTGACATATTTTGGGGTCTCCGTTGGTTTTTGTTGGGTTCTTGTTGTTCATCATGGTGGAAAAGGGTAAATTGTGGGTATTGGAGAACATCAGGTAGGTTTAGGGGGACTTTTGGGGTGGATCAACGGCTTTTAGGGTTTTCTTTCGGTTTTGGGGGTGATCCCGCTTTTTTTTGTGGTGTTTTTGACGTGTTTTGGGGTTTCCGTTGCGTTTCGTTGATTTCCTAATGTGTTTTAAGTTTGTTGGGAGTGGACTTTGGGATTTGGAGAACATCAGGTAGGTTTAGTGTGTTTTTGGGGTGGATCTATGTTTTTTGGGGTTTTCTTTCTTTTTTAGGGGTTATCCTGTTCTTGTTTGGGGTGTTTTCGACATGTTTTGGGGTCTCCGTTGGGTTTTAGTTGGATTCTCGTTGGTCGTTAGGGTAAATGGGAGTGGATTGTGGGTTTTGAAGAAGATCAGGTGAGTTTAGGGTGGTTTTGCGGGGAAATTCATAGTGTTTGGTGTTTTTTCTTCTGATCCAGTTCTTTTCTGGGGTGTTTTTGAGGTGTTTTTGGGGTTTCCGTTGGGTTTCGTTGAGTTCCTAATGGGTTTTATGGTGGTTGGGAGTGGACATTTGGATTTGGAGAACATCAGGTACGTTTAGAGTGGTTTTGGGATTGGATCCGTGCTTTTTGGGGTTTTCTTTCGTTTTTGGGGGTGATCCTGTTCTTGTTTGGGGTGTTTTGGACGTGTTTTGGGTTCTCCGTTGGGTTTCGTTGTGTTTTCCGTGGTCATCATGGTGGAAAAGTGTAAATTGTGGGTTTTGGAGAACATCAGGTAGGTTTAGGGTGTTTTTTGGGGTGGATCTATGTTTTTGGGGGATTTTCTTCCAGTTTTGGGGGTGATTCCGTTCTCGTTTGGGGTGTTTTTGACGTGTTTTGTGGTCTCTGTTTTGTTTCGTTGTGTTTTCCTTGTTCATTTTGGTGGAAAAGGCTGAATAGTGGGTTTTGGAGAACATCAGGTAGGTTTAGGGTGGTTTTGGGATTTGATCCGTGCTTTTTGGGGATTTTGTTCCAGTTTTGGGGGTGATTCCGTTCTTGTTTGTGGTGTTTTTGATGTGTTTTGGGTTCTCCGTTGGGTTTCGTTGGGTTTTCCGTTGGCATCATGGTGGAAAAGGGTAAATTGTGGGTTTTGGAGAACATCAGGTAGGTTTAGGGGGACTTTTGGGGTGGATTCATGGTATTTGTTTTTTTTTTTTCTGTTTTTCTGGGGTGATCCCGTTCTTTTTTGGTGTGTTTTTGATGTGTTTTGGGGTCTCCGTTGGGTTTTGTTGGGTTCTTGTTGGTCATCATGTTGGAAAAGTGTAAATTGTGGGTTTTGGAGAATATCAGGTGAGTTTAAGTTTTTCTGGGTGGTGAATCTATGGTTTTGGTTGAATTCTTCTGGTTTTTTTTTAGCGTTTTCTTCTGTTTTTGGGGTGGTCCCATTCTTGTTTGGGGTGTTTTTGACATATTTTGGGGTCTCCGTTGGTTTTTGTTGGGTTCTTGTTGTTCATCATGGTGGAAAAGGGTAAATTGTGGGTATTGGAGAACATCAGGTAGGTTTAGGGGGACTTTTGGGGTGGATCAACGGCTTTTAGGGTTTTCTTTCGGTTTTGGGGGTGATCCCGCTTTTTTTTGTGGTGTTTTTGACGTGTTTTGGGGTTTCCGTTGCGTTTCGTTGATTTCCTAATGTGTTTTAAGTTTGTTGGGAGTGGACTTTGGGATTTGGAGAACATCAGGTAGGTTTAGTGTGTTTTTGGGGTGGATCTATGTTTTTTGGGGTTTTCTTTCTTTTTTAGGGGTTATCCTGTTCTTGTTTGGGGTGTTTTCGACATGTTTTGGGGTCTCCGTTGGGTTTTAGTTGGATTCTCGTTGGTCGTTAGGGTAAATGGGAGTGGATTGTGGGTTTTGAAGAAGATCAGGTGAGTTTAGGGTGGTTTTGCGGGGAAATTCATAGTGTTTGGTGTTTTTTCTTCTGATCCAGTTCTTTTCTGGGGTGTTTTTGAGGTGTTTTTGGGGTTTCCGTTGGGTTTCGTTGAGTTCCTAATGGGTTTTATGGTGGTTGGGAGTGGACATTTGGATTTGGAGAACATCAGGTACGTTTAGAGTGGTTTTGGGATTGGATCCGTGCTTTTTGGGGTTTTCTTTCGTTTTTGGGGGTGATCCTGTTCTTGTTTGGGGTGTTTTGGACGTGTTTTGGGTTCTCCGTTGGGTTTCGTTGTGTTTTCCGTGGTCATCATGGTGGAAAAGTGTAAATTGTGGGTTTTGGAGAACATCAGGTAGGTTTAGGGTGTTTTTTGGGGTGGATCTATGTTTTTGGGGGATTTTCTTCCAGTTTTGGGGGTGATTCCGTTCTCGTTTGGGGTGTTTTTGACGTGTTTTGTGGTCTCTGTTTTGTTTCGTTGTGTTTTCCTTGTTCATTTTGGTGGAAAAGGCTGAATAGTGGGTTTTGGAGAACATCAGGTAGGTTTAGGGTGGTTTTGGGATTTGATCCGTGCTTTTTGGGGATTTTGTTCCAGTTTTGGGGGTGATTCCGTTCTTGTTTGTGGTGTTTTTGATGTGTTTTGGGTTCTCCGTTGGGTTTCGTTGGGTTTTCCGTTGGCATCATGGTGGAAAAGGGTAAATTGTGGGTTTTGGAGAACATCAGGTAGGTTTAGGGGGACTTTTGGGGTGGATTCATGGTATTTGTTTTTTTTTTTTCTGTTTTTCTGGGTTGATCCCGTTCTTTTTTGGTGTGTTTTTGATGTGTTTTGGGGTCTCCGTTGGGTTTTGTTGGGTTCTTGTTGGTCATCATGTTGGAAAAGTGTAAATTGTGGGTTTTGGAGAATATCAGGTGAGTTTAAGTTTTTCTGGGTGGTGAATCTATGGTTTTGGTTGAATTCTTCTGGTTTTTTTTTAGCGTTTTCTTCTGTTTTTGGGGTGGTCCCATTCTTGTTTGGGGTGTTTTTGACATATTTTGGGGTCTCCGTTGGTTTTTGTTGGGTTCTTGTTGTTCATCATGGTGGAAACGTGTAAATTGTGGGTATTGGAGAACATCAGGTAGGTTTAGGGGGACTTTTGGGGTGGATCAACGGCTTTTAGGGTTTTCTTTCGGTTTTGGGGGTGATCCCGCTTTTTTTTGTGGTGTTTTTGACGTGTTTTGGGGTTTCCGTTGCGTTTCGTTGATTTCCTAATGTGTTTTAAGTTTGTTGGGAGTGGACTTTGGGATTTGGAGAACATCAGGTAGGTTTAGTGTGTTTTTGGGGTGGATCTATGTTTTTTGGGGTTTTCTTTCTTTTTTAGGGGTTATCCTGTTCTTGTTTGGGGTGTTTTCGACTTGTTTTGGGGTCTCCGTTGGGTTTTAGTTGGATTCTCGTTGGTCGTTAGGGTAAATGGGAGTGGATTGTGGGTTTTGAAGAAGATCAGGTGAGTTTAGGGTGGTTTTGCGGGGAAATTCATAGTGTTTGGTGTTTTTTCTTCTGATCCAGTTCTTTTCTGGGGTGTTTTTGAGGTGTTTTTGGGGTTTCCGTTGGGTTTCGTTGAGTTCCTAATGGGTTTTATGGTGGTTGGGAGTGGACATTTGGATTTGGAGAACATCAGGTACGTTTAGAGTGGTTTTGGGATTGGATCCGTGCTTTTTGGGGTTTTCTTTCGTTTTTGGGGGTGATCCTGTTCTTGTTTGGGGTGTTTTGGACGTGTTTTGGGTTCTCCGTTGGGTTTCGTTGTGTTTTCCGTGGTCATCATGGTGGAAAAGTGTAAATTGTGGGTTTTGGAGAACATCAGGTAGGTTTAGGGTGTTTTTTGGGGTGGATCTATGTTTTTGGGGGATTTTCTTCCAGTTTTGGGGGTGATTCCGTTCTCGTTTGGGGTGTTTTTGACGTGTTTTGTGGTCTCTGTTTTGTTTCGTTGTGTTTTCCTTGTTCATTTTGGTGGAAAAGGCTGAATAGTGGGTTTTGGAGAACATCAGGTAGGTTTAGGGTGGTTTTGGGATTTGATCCGTGCTTTTTGGGGATTTTGTTCCAGTTTTGGGGGTGATTCCGTTCTTGTTTGTGGTGTTTTTGATGTGTTTTGGGTTCTCCGTTGGGTTTCGTTGGGTTTTCCGTTGGCATCATGGTGGAAAAGGGTAAATTGTGGGTTTTGGAGAACATCAGGTAGGTTTAGGGGGACTTTTGGGGTGGATTCATGGTATTTGTTTTTTTTTTTTTCTGTTTTTCTGGGTTGATCCCGTTCTTTTTTGGTGTGTTTTTGATGTGTTTTGGGGTCTCCGTTGGGTTTTGTTGGGTTCTTGTTGGTCATCATGTTGGAAAAGTGTAAATTGTGGGTTTTGGAGAATATCAGGTGAGTTTAAGTTTTTCTGGGTGGTGAATCTATGGTTTTGGTTGAATTCTTCTGGTTTTTTTTTAGCGTTTTCTTCTGTTTTTGGGGTGGTCCCATTCTTTTTTGGGGTGTTTTTGACATATTTTGGGGTCTCCGTTGGTTTTTGTTGGGTTCTTGTTGTTCATCATGGTGGAAAAGGGTAAATTGTGGGTATTGGAGAACATCAGGTAGGTTTAGGGGGACTTTTGGGGTGGATCAACGGCTTTTAGGGTTTTCTTTCGGTTTTGGGGGTGATCCCGCTTTTTTTTGTGGTGTTTTTGACGTGTTTTGGGGTTTCCGTTGCGTTTCGTTGATTTCCTAATGTGTTTTAAGTTTGTTGGGAGTGGACTTTGGGATTTGGAGAACATCAGGTAGGTTTAGTGTGTTTTTGGGGTGGATCTATGTTTTTTGGGGTTTTCTTTCTTTTTTAGGGGTTATCCTGTTCTTGTTTGGGGTGTTTTCGACTTGTTTTGGGGTCTCCGTTGGGTTTTAGTTGGATTCTCGTTGGTCGTTAGGGTAAATGGGAGTGGATTGTGGGTTTTGAAGAAGATCAGGTGAGTTTAGGGTGGTTTTGCGGGGAAATTCATAGTGTTTGGTGTTTTTTCTTCTGATCCAGTTCTTTTCTGGGGTGTTTTTGAGGTGTTTTTGGGGTTTCCGTTGGGTTTCGTTGAGTTCCTAATGGGTTTTATGGTGGTTGGGAGTGGACATTTGGATTTGGAGAACATCAGGTACGTTTAGAGTGGTTTTGGGATTGGATCCGTGCTTTTTGGGGTTTTCTTTCGTTTTTGGGGGTGATCCTGTTCTTGTTTGGGGTGTTTTGGACGTGTTTTGGGTTCTCCGTTGGGTTTCGTTGTGTTTTCCGTGGTCATCATAGTGGAAAAGTGTAAATTGTGGGTTTTGGAGAACATCAGGTAGGTTTAGGGTGTTTTTTGGGGTGGATCTATGTTTTTGGGGGATTTTCTTCCAGTTTTGGGGGTGATTCCGTTCTTGTTTGGGGTGTTTTTGACGTGTTTTGTGGTCTCTGTTTTGTTTCGTTGTGTTTTCCTTGTTCATTTTGGTGGAAAAGGCTGAATAGTGGGTTTTGGAGAACATCAGGTAGGTTTAGGGTGGTTTTGGGATTTGATCCGTGCTTTTTGGGGATTTTGTTCCAGTTTTGGGGGTGATTCCGTTCTTGTTTATAGTGTTTTTGATATGTTTTGGGTTCTCCGTTGGGTTTCGTTGGGTTTTCCGTTGGCATCATGGTGGAAAAGGGTAAATTGTGGGTTTTGGAGAACATCAGGTAGGTTTAGGGGGACTTTTGGGGTGGATTCATGGTATTTGTTTTTTTTTTTTTCTGTTTTTCTGGGTTGATCCCGTTCTTTTTTGGTGTGTTTTTGATGTGTTTTGGGGTCTCCGTTGGGTTTTGTTGGGTTCTTGTTGGTCATCATGTTGGAAAAGTGTAAATTGTGGGTTTTGGAGAATATCAGGTGAGTTTAAGTTTTTCTGGGTGGTGAATCTATGGTTTTGGTTGAATTCTTCTGTTTTTTTTTTAGCGTTTTCTTCTGTTTTTGGGGTGGTCCCATTCTTTTTTGGGGTGTTTTTGACATATTTTGGGGTCTCCGTTGGTTTTTGTTGGGTTCTTGTTGTTCATCATGGTGGAAAAGGGTAAATTGTGGGTATTGGAGAACATCAGGTAGGTTTAGGGGGACTTTTGGGGTGGATCAACGGCTTTTAGGGTTTTCTTTCGGTTTTGGGGGTGATCCCGCTTTTTTTTGTGGTGTTTTTGACGTGTTTTGGGGTTTCCGTTGCGTTTCGTTGATTTCCTAATGTGTTTTAAGTTTGTTGGGAGTGGACTTTGGGATTTGGAGAACATCAGGTAGGTTTAGTGTGTTTTTGGGGTGGATCTATGGTTTTTGGGGTTTTCTTTCTTTTTTAGGGGTTATCCTGTTCTTGTTTGGGGTGTTTTCGACTTGTTTTGGGGTCTCCGTTGGGTTTTAGTTGGATTCTCGTTGGTCGTTAGGGTAAATGGGAGTGGATTGTGGGTTTTGAAGAAGATCAGGTGAGTTTAGGGTGGTTTTGCGGGGAAATTCATAGTGTTTGGTGTTTTTTCTTCTGATCCAGTTCTTTTCTGGGGTGTTTTTGAGGTGTTTTTGGGGTTTCCGTTGGGTTTCGTTGAGTTCCTAATGGGTTTTATGGTGGTTGGGAGTGGACATTTGGATTTGGAGAACATCAGGTACGTTTAGAGTGGTTTTGGGATTGGATCCGTGCTTTTTGGGGTTTTCTTTCGTTTTTGGGGGTGATCCTGTTCTTGTTTGGGGTGTTTTGGACGTGTTTTGGGTTCTCTGTTGGGTTTCGTTGTGTTTTCCATGGTCATCATAGTGGAAAAGTGTAAATTGTGGGTTTTGGAGAACATCAGGTAGGTTTAGGGTGTTTTTTGGGGTGGATCTATGTTTTTGGGGGATTTTCTTCCAGTTTTGGGGGTGATTCCGTTCTTGTTTGGGGTGTTTTTGACGTGTTTTGTGGTCTCTGTTTTGTTTCGTTGTGTTTTCCTTGTTCATTTTGGTGGAAAAGGCTGAATAGTGGGTTTTGGAGAACATCAGGTAGGTTTAGGGTGGTTTTGGGATTTGATCCGTGCTTTTTGGGGATTTTGTTCCAGTTTTGGGGGTGATTCCGTTCTTGTTTATAGTGTTTTTGATGTGTTTTGGGTTCTCCGTTGGGTTTCGTTGGGTTTTCCGTTGGCATCATGGTGGAAAAGGGTAAATTGTGGGTTTTGGAGAACATCAGGTAGGTTTAGGGGGACTTTTGGGGTGGATTCATGGTATTGTTTTTTTTTTTTTCCTGTTTTTCTGGGTTGATCCCGTTCTTTTTTGGTGTGTTTTTGATGTGTTTTGGGGTCTCCGTTGGGTTTTGTTGGGTTCTTGTTGGTCATCATGTTGGAAAAGTGTAAATTGTGGGTTTTGGAGAATATCAGGTGAGTTTAAGTTTTTCTGGGTGGTGAATCTATGGTTTTGGTTGAATTCTTCTGTTTTTTTTTTAGCGTTTTCTTCTGTTTTTGGGGTGGTCCCATTCTTTTTTGGGGTGTTTTTGACATATTTTGGGGTCTCCGTTGGTTTTTGTTGGGTTCTTGTTGTTCATCATGGTGGAAAAGGGTAAATTGTGGGTATTGGAGAACATCAGGTAGGTTTAGGGGGACTTTTGGGGTGGATCAACGGCTTTTAGGGTTTTCTTTCGGTTTTGGGGGTGATCCCGCTTTTTTTTGTGGTGTTTTTGACGTGTTTTGGGGTTTCCGTTGCGTTTCGTTGATTTCCTAATGTGTTTTAAGTTTGTTGGGAGTGGACTTTGGGATTTGGAGAACATCAGGTAGGTTTAGTGTGTTTTTGGGGTGGATCTATGGTTTTTGGGGTTTTCTTTCTTTTTTAGGGGTTATCCTGTTCTTGTTTGGGGTGTTTTCGACTTGTTTTGGGGTCTCCGTTGGGTTTTAGTTGGATTCTCGTTGGTCGTTAGGGTAAATGGGAGTGGATTGTGGGTTTTGAAGAAGATCAGGTGAGTTTAGGGTGGTTTTGCGGGGAAATTCATAGTGTTTGGTGTTTTTTCTTCTGATCCAGTTCTTTTCTGGGGTGTTTTTGAGGTGTTTTTGGGGTTTCCGTTGGGTTTCGTTGAGTTCCTAATGGGTTTTATGGTGGTTGGGAGTGGACATTTGGATTTGGAGAACATCAGGTACGTTTAGAGTGGTTTTGGGATTGGATCCGTGCTTTTTGGGGTTTTCTTTCGTTTTTGGGGGTGATCCTGTTCTTGTTTGGGGTGTTTTGGACGTGTTTTGGGGTCTCCGTTGGGTTTCGTTGTGTTTTCCATGGTCATCATAGTGGAAAAGTGTAAATTGTGGGTTTTGGAGAACATCAGGTAGGTTTAGGGTGTTTTTTGGGGTGGATCTATGTTTTTGGGGGATTTTCTTCCAGTTTTGGGGGTGATTCCGTTCTTGTTTGGGGTGTTTTTGACGTGTTTTGTGGTCTCTGTTTTGTTTCGTTGTGTTTTCCTTGTTCATTTTGGTGGAAAAGGCTGAATAGTGGGTTTTGGAGAACATCAGGTAGGTTTAGGGTGGTTTTGGGATTTGATCCGTGCTTTTTGGGGATTTTGTTCCAGTTTTGGGGGTGATTCCGTTCTTGTTTATAGTGTTTTTGATGTGTTTTGGGTTCTCCGTTGGGTTTCGTTGGGTTTTCCGTTGGCATCATGGTGGAAAAGGGTAAATTGTGGGTTTTGGAGAACATCAGGTAGGTTTAGGGGGACTTTTGGGGTGGATTCATGGTATTTGTTTTTTTTTTTTTTCTGTTTTTCTGGGTTGATCCCGTTCTTTTTTGGTGTGTTTTTGATGTGTTTTGGGGTCTCCGTTGGGTTTTGTTGGGTTCTTGTTGGTCATCATGTTGGAAAAGTGTAAATTGTGGGTTTTGGAGAATATCAGGTGAGTTTAAGTTTTTCTGGGTGGTGAATCTATGGTTTTGGTTGAATTCTTCTGTTTTTTTTTAGCGTTTTCTTCTGTTTTTGGGGTGGTCCCATTCTTGTTTGGGGTGTTTTTGACATATTTTGGGGTCTCCGTTGGTTTTTGTTGGGTTCTTGTTGTTCATCATGGTGGAAAAGGGTAAATTGTGGGTATTGGAGAACATCAGGTAGGTTTAGGGGGACTTTTGGGGTGGATCAACGGCTTTTAGGGTTTTCTTTCGGTTTTGGGGGTGATCCCGCTTTTTTTTGTGGTGTTTTTGACGTGTTTTGGGGTTTCCGTTGCGTTTCGTTGATTTCCTAATGTGTTTTAAGTTTGTTGGGAGTGGACTTTGGGATTTGGAGAACATCAGGTAGGTTTAGTGTGTTTTTGGGGTGGATCTATGTTTTTTGGGGTTTTCTTTCTTTTTTAGGGGTTATCCTGTTCTTGTTTGGGGTGTTTTCGACTTGTTTTGGGGTCTCTGTTGGGTTTTAGTTGGATTCTCGTTGGTCGTTAGGGTAAATGGGAGTGGATTGTGGGTTTTGAAGAAGATCAGGTGAGTTTAGGGTGGTTTTGCGGGGAAATTCATAGTGTTTGGTGTTTTTTCTTCTGATCCAGTTCTTTTCTGGGGTGTTTTTGAGGTGTTTTTGGGGTTTCCGTTGGGTTTCGTTGAGTTCCTAATGGGTTTTATGGTGGTTGGGAGTGGACATTTGGATTTGGAGAACATCAGGTACGTTTAGAGTGGTTTTGGGATTGGATCCGTGCTTTTTGGGGTTTTCTTTCGTTTTTGGGGGTGATCCTGTTCTTGTTTGGGGTGTTTTGGACGTGTTTTGGGTTCTCCGTTGGGTTTCGTTGTGTTTTCCGTGGTCATCATGGTGGAAAAGTGTAAATTGTGGGTTTTGGAGAACATCAGGTAGGTTTAGGGTGTTTTTTGGGGTGGATCTATGTTTTTGGGGGATTTTCTTCCAGTTTTGGGGGTGATTCCGTTCTCGTTTGGGGTGTTTTTGACGTGTTTTGTGGTCTCTGTTTTGTTTCGTTGTGTTTTCCTTGTTCATTTTGGTGGAAAAGGCTGAATAGTGGGTTTTGGAGAACATCAGGTAGGTTTAGGGTGGTTTTGGGATTTGATCCGTGCTTTTTGGGGTTTTCTTTCGTTTTTGGGGGTGATCCTGTTCTTGTTTGGGGTGTTTTGGACGTGTTTTGGGTTCTCCGTTGGGTTTCGTTGGGTTTTCCGTTGGCATCATGGTGGAAAAGGGTAAATTGTGGGTTTTGGAGAACATCAGGTAGGTTTAGGGGGACTTTTGGGGTGGATTCATGGTATTTGTTTTTTTTTTTTCTGTTTTTCTGGGGTGATCCCGTTCTTTTTTGGTGTGTTTTTGATGTGTTTTGGGGTCTCCGTTGGGTTTTGTTGGGTTCTTGTTGGTCATCATGTTGGAAAAGTGTAAATTGTGGGTTTTGGAGAATATCAGGTGAGTTTAAGTTTTTCTGGGTGGTGAATCTATGGTTTTGGTTGAATTCTTCTGTTTTTTTTTTTTAGCGTTTTCTTCTGTTTTTGGGGTGGTCCCATTCTTTTTTGGGGTGTTTTTGACATATTTTGGGGTCTCCGTTGGTTTTTGTTGGGTTCTTGTTGTTCATCATGGTGAAAACGTGTAAATTGTGGGTATTGGAGAACATCAGGTAGGTTTAGGGGGACTTTTGGGGTGGATCAACGGCTTTTAGGGTTTTCTTTCGGTTTTGGGGGTGATCCCGCATTTTTTTTGTGGTGTTTTTGACGTGTTTTGGGGTTTCCGTTGCGTTTCGTTGATTTCCTAATGTGTTTTAAGTTTGTTGGGAGTGGACTTTGAGATTTGGAGAACATCAGGTAGGTTTAGTGTGTTTTTGGGGTGGATCTATGTTTTTTGGGGTTTTCTTTCTTTTTTAGGGGTTATCCTGTTCTTGTTTGGGGTGTTTTCGACTTGTTTTGGGGTCTCCGTTGGGTTTTAGTTGGATTCTCGTTGGTCGTTAGGGTAAATGGGAGTGGATTGTGGGTTTTGAAGAAGATCAGGTGAGTTTAGGGTGGTTTTGCGGGGAAATTCATAGTGTTTGGTGTTTTTTCTTCTGATCCAGTTCTTTTCTGGGGTGTTTTTGAGGTGTTTTTGGGGTTTCCGTTGGGTTTCGTTGAGTTCCTAATGGGTTTTATGGTGGTTGGGAGTGGACATTTGGATTTGGAGAACATCAGGTACGTTTAGAGTGGTTTTGGGATTGGATCCGTGCTTTTTGGGGTTTTCTTTCGTTTTTGGGGTGATCCTATTCTTGTTTGGGGTGTTTTGGACGTGTTTTGGGTTCTCCGTTGGGTTTCGTTGGGTTTTCCGTGGTCATCATGGTGGAAAAGTGTAAATTGTGGGTTTTGGAGAACATCAGGTAGATTTAGGGTGTTTTTGGGGTGGATCTATGTTTTTTGGGGATTTTCTTCCAGTTTTGGGGGTGATTCCGTTCTTGTTTGGCGTGTTTTTGACGTGTTTTGTGGTCTCTGTTTTGTTTCGTTGTGTTTTCCTTGTTCATTTTGGTGGAAAAGGCTGAATAGTGGGTTTTGGAGAACATCAGGTAGGTTTAGGGTGGTTTTGGGATTTGATCCGTGCTTTTTGGGGATTTTGTTCCAGTTTTGGGGGTGATTCCGTTCTTGTTTGTGGTGTTTTTGATGTGTTTTGGGTTCTCCGTTGGGTTTCGTTGGGTTTTCCGTTGGCATCATGGTGGAAAAGGGTAAATTGTGGGTATTGGAGAACATCAGGTAGGTTTAGGGGGACTTTTGGGGTGGATCAACGGCTTTTAGGGTTTTCTTTCGGTTTTGGGGGTGATCCCGCTTTTTTTTGTGGTGTTTTTGACGTGTTTTGGGGTTTCCGTTGCGTTTCGTTGATTTCCTAATGTGTTTTAAGTTTGTTGGGAGTGGACTTTGGGATTTGGAGAACATCAGGTAGGTTTAGTGTGTTTTTGGGGTGGATCTATGTTTTTTGGTGTTTTCTTTCTTTTTTAGGGTTTATCCTGTTCTTGTTTGGGGTGTTTTCGACTTGTTTTGGGGTCTCCGTTGGGTTTTAGTTGGATTCTCGTTGGTCGTTAGGGTAAATGGGAGTGGATTGTGGGTTTTGAAGAAGATCAGGTGAGTTTAGGGTGGTTTTGCGGGGAAATTCATAGTGTTTGGTGTTTTTTCTTCTGATCCAGTTCTTTTCTGGGGTGTTTTTGAGGTGTTTTTGGGGTTTCCGTTGGGTTTCGTTGAGTTCCTAATGGGTTTTATGGTGGTTGGGAGTGGACATTTGGATTTGGAGAACATCAGGTACGTTTAGAGTGGTTTTGGGATTGGATCCGTGCTTTTTGGGGTTTTCTTTCGTTTTTGGGGGTGATCCTGTTCTTGTTTGGGGTGTTTTGGACGTGTTTTGGGTTCTCCGTTGGGTTTCGTTGTGTTTTCCGTGGTCATCATGGTGGAAAAGTGTAAATTGTGGGTTTTGGAGAACATCAGGTAGGTTTAGGGTTTTTTTGGGGTGGATCTATGTTTTTTGGGGATTTTCTTCCAGTTTTGGGTGTGATTCCGTTTATGTTTGGGGTGTTTTTTACATGTTTTGTGGTCTCTGTTTTGTTTCGTTGTGTTTTCCTTGTTCATTTTGGTGGAAAAGGCTGAATAGTGGGTTTTGGAGAACATCAGGTAGGTTTAGGGTGGTTTTGGGATTTGATCCGTGCTTTTTGGGGTTTTCTTTCGTTTTTGGGGGTGATCCTGTTCTTGTTTGGGGTGTTTTGGACGTGTTTTGGGTTCTCCGTTGGGTTTCGTTGGGTTTTCCGTTGGCATCATGGTGGAAAAGGGTAAATTGTGGGTTTTGGAGAACATCAGGTAGGTTTAGGGGGACTTTTGGGGTGGATTCATGGTATTTGTTTTTTTTTTTTCTGTTTTTCTGGGGTGATCCCGTTCTTTTTTGGTGTGTTTTTGATGTGTTTTGGGGTCTCCGTTGGGTTTTGTTGGGTTCTTGTTGGTCATCATGTTGGAAAAGTGTAAATTGTGGGTTTTGGAGAATATCAGGTGAGTTTAAGTTTTTCTGGGTGGTGAATCTATGGTTTTGGTTGAATTCTTCTGTTTTTTTTTTTTAGCGTTTTCTTCTGTTTTTGGGGTGGTCCCATTCTTTTTTGGGGTGTTTTTGACATATTTTGGGGTCTCCGTTGGTTTTTGTTGGGTTCTTGTTGTTCATCATGGTGAAAACGTGTAAATTGTGGGTATTGGAGAACATCAGGTAGGTTTAGGGGGACTTTTGGGGTGGATCAACGGCTTTTAGGGTTTTCTTTCGGTTTTGGGGGTGATCCCGCATTTTTTTTGTGGTGTTTTTGACGTGTTTTGGGGTTTCCGTTGCGTTTCGTTGATTTCCTAATGTGTTTTAAGTTTGTTGGGAGTGGACTTTGGGATTTGGAGAACATCAGGTAGGTTTAGTGTGTTTTTGGGGTGGATCTATGTTTTTTGGGGTTTTCTTTCTTTTTTAGGGGTTATCCTGTTCTTGTTTGGGGTGTTTTCGACTTGTTTTGGGGTCTCCGTTGGGTTTTAGTTGGATTCTCGTTGGTCGTTAGGGTAAATGGGAGTGGATTGTGGGTTTTGAAGAAGATCAGGTGAGTTTAGGGTGGTTTTGCGGGGAAATTCATAGTGTTTGGTGTTTTTTCTTCTGATCCAGTTCTTTTCTGGGGTGTTTTTGAGGTGTTTTTGGGGTTTCCGTTGGGTTTCGTTGAGTTCCTAATGGGTTTTATGGTGGTTGGGAGTGGACATTTGGATTTGGAGAACATCAGGTACGTTTAGAGTGGTTTTGGGATTGGATCCGTGCTTTTTGGGGTTTTCTTTCGTTTTTGGGGTGATCCTATTCTTGTTTGGGGTGTTTTGGACGTGTTTTGGGTTCTCCGTTGGGTTTCGTTGGGTTTTCCGTGGTCATCATGGTGGAAAAGTGTAAATTGTGGGTTTTGGAGAACATCAGGTAGATTTAGGGTGTTTTTGGGGTGGATCTATGTTTTTTGGGGATTTTCTTCCAGTTTTGGGGGTGATTCCGTTCTTGTTTGGGGTGTTTTTGACGTGTTTTGTGGTCTCTGTTTTGTTTCGTTGTGTTTTCCTTGTTCATTTTGGTGGAAAAGGCTGAATAGTGGGTTTTGGAGAACATCAGGTAGGTTTAGGGTGGTTTTGGGATTTGATCCGTGCTTTTTGGGGATTTTGTTCCAGTTTTGGGGGTGATTCCGTTCTTGTTTGTGGTGTTTTTGATGTGTTTTGGGTTCTCCGTTGGGTTTCGTTGGGTTTTCCGTTGGCATCATGGTGGAAAAGGGTAAATTGTGGGTATTGGAGAACATCAGGTAGGTTTAGGGGGACTTTTGGGGTGGATCAACGGCTTTTAGGGTTTTCTTTCGGTTTTGGGGGTGATCCCGCTTTTTTTTGTGGTGTTTTTGACGTGTTTTGGGGTTTCCGTTGCGTTTCGTTGATTTCCTAATGTGTTTTAAGTTTGTTGGGAGTGGACTTTGGGATTTGGAGAACATCAGGTAGGTTTAGTGTGTTTTTGGGGTGGATCTATGTTTTTTGGTGTTTTCTTTCTTTTTTAGGGTTTATCCTGTTCTTGTTTGGGGTGTTTTCGACTTGTTTTGGGGTCTCCGTTGGGTTTTAGTTGGATTCTCGTTGGTCGTTAGGGTAAATGGGAGTGGATTGTGGGTTTTGAAGAAGATCAGGTGAGTTTAGGGTGGTTTTGCGGGGAAATTCATAGTGTTTGGTGTTTTTTCTTCTGATCCAGTTCTTTTCTGGGGTGTTTTTGAGGTGTTTTTGGGGTTTCCGTTGGGTTTCGTTGAGTTCCTAATGGGTTTTATGGTGGTTGGGAGTGGACATTTGGATTTGGAGAACATCAGGTACGTTTAGAGTGGTTTTGGGATTGGATCCGTGCTTTTTGGGGTTTTCTTTCGTTTTTGGGGGTGATCCTGTTCTTGTTTGGGGTGTTTTGGACGTGTTTTGGGTTCTCCGTTGGGTTTCGTTGTGTTTTCCGTGGTCATCATGGTGGAAAAGTGTAAATTGTGGGTTTTGGAGAACATCAGGTAGGTTTAGGGTGTTTTTTGGGGTGGATCTATGTTTTTGGGGGATTTTCTTCCAGTTTTGGGGGTGATTCCGTTCTCGTTTGGGGTGTTTTTGACGTGTTTTGTGGTCTCTGTTTTGTTTCGTTGTGTTTTCCTCGTTCATTTTGGTGGAAAAGGCTGAATAGTGGGTTTTGGAGAACATCAGGTAGGTTTAGGGTGGTTTTGGGATTTGATCCGTGCTTTTTGGGGTTTTCTTTCGTTTTTGGGGGTGATCCTGTTCTTGTTTGGGGTGTTTTGGACGTGTTTTGGGTTCTCCGTTGGGTTTCGTTGGGTTTTCCGTTGGCATCATGGTGGAAAAGGGTAAATTGTGGGTTTTGGAGAACATCAGGTAGGTTTAGGGGGACTTTTGGGGTGGATTCATGGTATTTGTTTTTTTTTTTTCTGTTTTTCTGGGGTGATCCCGTTCTTTTTTGGTGTGTTTTTGATGTGTTTTGGGGTCTCCGTTGGGTTTTGTTGGGTTCTTGTTGGTCATCATGTTGGAAAAGTGTAAATTGTGGGTTTTGGAGAATATCAGGTGAGTTTAAGTTTTTCTGGGTGGTGAATCTATGGTTTTGGTTGAATTCTTCTGTTTTTTTTTTTTAGCGTTTTCTTCTGTTTTTGGGGTGGTCCCATTCTTTTTTGGGGTGTTTTTGACATATTTTGGGGTCTCCGTTGGTTTTTGTTGGGTTCTTGTTGTTCATCATGGTGAAAACGTGTAAATTGTGGGTATTGGAGAACATCAGGTAGGTTTAGGGGGACTTTTGGGGTGGATCAACGGCTTTTAGGGTTTTCTTTCGGTTTTGGGGGTGATCCCGCATTTTTTTTGTGGTGTTTTTGACGTGTTTTGGGGTTTCCGTTGCGTTTCGTTGATTTCCTAATGTGTTTTAAGTTTGTTGGGAGTGGACTTTGGGATTTGGAGAACATCAGGTAGGTTTAGTGTGTTTTTGGGGTGGATCTATGTTTTTTGGGGTTTTCTTTCTTTTTTAGGGGTTATCCTGTTCTTGTTTGGGGTGTTTTCGACTTGTTTTGGGGTCTCCGTTGGGTTTTAGTTGGATTCTCGTTGGTCGTTAGGGTAAATGGGAGTGGATTGTGGGTTTTGAAGAAGATCAGGTGAGTTTAGGGTGGTTTTGCGGGGAAATTCATAGTGTTTGGTGTTTTTTCTTCTGATCCAGTTCTTTTCTGGGGTGTTTTTGAGGTGTTTTTGGGGTTTCCGTTGGGTTTCGTTGAGTTCCTAATGGGTTTTATGGTGGTTGGGAGTGGACATTTGGATTTGGAGAACATCAGGTACGTTTAGAGTGGTTTTGGGATTGGATCCGTGCTTTTTGGGGTTTTCTTTCGTTTTTGGGGGTGATCCTGTTCTTGTTTGGGGTGTTTTTGACGTGTTTTGGGTTCTCCGTTGGGTTTCGTTGTGTTTTCCGTGGTCATCATGGTGGAAAAGTGTAAATTGTGGGTTTTGGAGAACATCAGGTAGGTTTAGGGTGTTTTTTGGGGTGGATCTATGTTTTTGGGGGATTTTCTTCCAGTTTTGGGGGTGATTCCGTTCTCGTTTGGGGTGTTTTTGACGTGTTTTGTGGTCTCTGTTTTGTTTCGTTGTGTTTTCCTTGTTCATTTTGGTGGAAAAGGCTGAATAGTGGGTTTTGGAGAACATCAGGTAGGTTTAGGGTGGTTTTGGGATTTGATCCGTGCTTTTTGGGGATTTTGTTCCAGTTTTGGGGGTGATTCCGTTCTTGTTTGTGGTGTTTTTGATGTGTTTTGGGTTCTCCGTTGGGTTTCGTTGGGTTTTCCGTTGGCATCATGGTGGAAAAGGGTAAATTGTGGGTTTTGGAGAACATCAGGTAGGTTTAGGGGGACTTTTGGGGTGGATTCATGGTATTTGTTTTTTTTTTTTTCTGTTTTTCTGGGGTGATCCCGTTCTTTTTTGGTGTTTTTTTGATGTGTTTTGGGGTCTCCGTTGGGTTTTGTTGGGTTCTTGTTGGTCATCATGTTGGAAAAGTGTAAATTGTGGGTTTTGGAGAATATCAGGTGAGTTTAAGTTTTTCTGGGTGGTGAATCTATGGTTTTGGTTGAATTCTTCTGTTTTTTTTTTTTAGCGTTTTCTTCTGTTTTTGGGGTGGTCCCATTCTTTTTTGGGGTGTTTTTGACATATTTTGGGGTCTCCGTTGGTTTTTGTTGGGTTCTTGTTGTTCATCATGGTGAAAACGTGTAAATTGTGGGTATTGGAGAACATCAGGTAGGTTTAGGGGGACTTTTGGGGTGGATCAACGGCTTTTAGGGTTTTCTTTCGGTTTTGGGGGTGATCCCGCTTTTTTTTTGTGGTGTTTTTGACGTGTTTTGGGGTTTCCGTTGCGTTTCGTTGATTTCCTAATGTGTTTTAAGTTTGTTGGGAGTGGACTTTGGGATTTGGAGAACATCAGGTAGGTTTAGTGTGTTTTTGGGGTGGATCTATGTTTTTTGGGGTTTTCTTTCTTTTTTAGGGGTTATCCTGTTCTTGTTTGGGGTGTTTTCGACTTGTTTTGGGGTCTCCGTTGGGTTTTAGTTGGATTCTCGTTGGTCGTTAAGGTAAATGGGAGTGGATTGTGGGTTTTGAAGAAGATCAGGTGAGTTTAGGGTGGTTTTGCGGGGAAATTCATAGTGTTTGGTGTTTTTTCTTCTGATCCAGTTCTTTTTTGGGGTGTTTTTGAGGTGTTTTTGGGGTTTCCGTTGGGTTTCGTTGAGTTCCTAATGGGTTTTATGGTGGTTGGGAGTGGACATTTGGATTTGGAGAACATCAGGTACGTTTAGAGTGGTTTTGGGATTGGATCCGTGCTTTTTGGGGTTTTCTTTCGTTTTTGGGGGTGATCCTGTTCTTGTTTGGGGTGTTTTGGACGTGTTTTGGGTTCTCCGTTGGGTTTCGTTGTGTTTTCCGTGGTCATCATGGTGGAAAAGTGTAAATTGTGGGTTTTGGAGAACATCAGGTAGGTTTAGGGTGTTTTTTGGGGTGGATCTATGTTTTTGGGGGATTTTCTTCCAGTTTTGGGGGTGATTCCGTTCTTGTTTGGGGTGTTTTTGACGTGTTTTGTGGTCTCTGTTTTGTTTCGTTGTGTTTTCCTTGTTCATTTTGGTGGAAACGGCTGAATAGTGGGTTTTGGAGAACATCAGGTAGGTTTAGGGTGGTTTTGGGATTTGATCCGTGCTTTTTGGGGATTTTGTTCCAGTTTTGGGGGTGATTCCGTTCTTGTTTGTGGTGTTTTTGATGTGTTTTGGGTTCTCCGTTGGGTTTCGTTGGGTTTTCCGTTGGCATCATGGTGGAAAAGGGTAAATTGCGGGTTTTGGAGAACATCAGGTAGGTTTAGGGGGACTTTTGGGGTGGATTCATGGTATTTGTTTTTTTTTTTCTGTTTTTCTGGGGTGATCCCGTTCTTTTTTGGTGTGTTTTTGATGTGTTTTGGGGTCTCCGTTGGGTTTTGTTGGGTTCTTGTTGGTCATCATGTTGGAAAAGTGTAAATTGTGGGTTTTGGAGAATATCAGGTGAGTTTAAGTTTTTCTGGGTGGTGAATCTATGGTTTTGGTTGAATTCTTCTGTTTTTTTTTTTAGCGTTTTCTTCTGTTTTTGGGGTGGTCCCATTCTTTTTTGGGGTGTTTTTGACATATTTTGGGGTCTCCGTTGGTTTTTGTTGGGTTCTTGTTGTTCATCATGGTGAAAACGTGTAAATTGTGGGTATTGGAGAACATCAGGTAGGTTTAGGGGGACTTTTGGGGTGGATCAACGGCTTTTAGGGTTTTCTTTCGGTTTTGGGGGTGATCCCGCTTTTTTTTTGTGGTGTTTTTGACGTGTTTTGGGGTTTCCGTTGCGTTTCGTTGATTTCCTAATGTGTTTTAAGTTTGTTGGGAGTGGACTTTGGGATTTGGAGAACATCAGGTAGGTTTAGTGTGTTTTTGGGGTGGATCTATGTTTTTTGGGGTTTTCTTTCTTTTTTAGGGGTTATCCTGTTCTTGTTTGGGGTGTTTTCGACTTGTTTTGGGGTCTCCGTTGGGTTTTAGTTGGATTCTCGTTGGTCGTTAGGGTAAATGGGAGTGGATTGTGGGTTTTGAAGAAGATCAGGTGAGTTTAGGGTGGTTTTGCGGGGAAATTCATAGTGTTTGGTGTTTTTTCTTCTGATCCAGTTCTTTTCTGGGGTGTTTTTGAGGTGTTTTTGGGGTTTCCGTTGGGTTTCGTTGAGTTCCTAATGGGTTTTATGGTGGTTGGGAGTGGACATTTGGATTTGGAGAACATCAGGTACGTTTAGAGTGGTTTTGGGATTGGATCCGTGCTTTTTGGGGTTTTCTTTCGTTTTTGGGGGTGATCCTGTTCTTGTTTGGGGTGTTTTGGACATGTTTTGGGTTCTCCGTTGGGTTTCGTTGTGTTTTCCGTGGTCATCATGGTGGAAAAGTGTAAATTGTGGGTTTTGGAGAACATCAGGTAGGTTTAGGGTGTTTTTTGGGGTGGATCTATGTTTTTGGGGGATTTTCTTCCAGTTTTGGGGGTGATTCCGTTCTTGTTTGGGGTGTTTTTGACGTGTTTTGTGGTCTCTGTTTTGTTTCGTTGTGTTTTCCTTGTTCATTTTGGTGGAAAAGGCTGAATAGTGGGTTTTGGAGAACATCAGGTAGGTTTAGGGTGGTTTTGGGATTTGATCCGTGCTTTTTGGGGATTTTGTTCCAGTTTTGGGGGTGATTCCGTTCTTGTTTGTGGTGTTTTTGATGTGTTTTGGGTTCTCCGTTGGGTTTCGTTGGGTTTTCCGTTGGCATCATGGTGGAAAAGGGTAAATTGCGGGTTTTGGAGAACATCAGGTAGGTTTAGGGGGACTTTTGGGGTGGATTCATGGTATTTGTTTTTTTTTTTTTCTGTTTTTCTGGGGTGATCCCGTTCTTTTTTGGTGTGTTTTTGATGTGTTTTGGGGTCTCCGTTGGGTTTTGTTGGGTTCTTGTTGGTCATCATGTTGGAAAAGTGTAAATTGTGGGTTTTGGAGAATATCAGGTGAGTTTAAGTTTTTCTGGGTGGTGAATCTATGGTTTTGGTTGAATTCTTCTGTTTTTTTTTTTAGCGTTTTCTTCTGTTTTTGGGGTGGTCCCATTCTTTTTTGGGGTGTTTTTGACATATTTTGGGGTCTCCGTTGGTTTTTGTTGGGTTCTTGTTGTTCATCATGGTGAAAACGTGTAAATTGTGGGTATTGGAGAACATCAGGTAGGTTTAGGGGGACTTTTGGGGTGGATCAACGGCTTTTAGGGTTTTCTTTCGGTTTTGGGGGTGATCCCGCTTTTTTTTGTGGTGTTTTTGACGTGTTTTGGGGTTTCCGTTGCGTTTCGTTGATTTCCTAATGTGTTTTAAGTTTGTTGGGAGTGGACTTTGGGATTTGGAGAACATCAGGTAGGTTTAGTGTGTTTTTGGGGTGGATCTATGTTTTTTGGGGTTTTCTTTCTTTTTTAGGGGTTATCCTGTTCTTGTTTGGGGTGTTTTCGACTTGTTTTGGGGTCTCCGTTGGGTTTTAGTTGGATTCTCGTTGGTCGTTAGGGTAAATGGGAGTGGATTGTGGGTTTTGAAGAAGATCAGGTGAGTTTAGGGTGGTTTTGCGGGGAAATTCATAGTGTTTGGTGTTTTTTCTTCTGATCCAGTTCTTTTTTGGGGTGTTTTTGAGGTGTTTTTGGGGTTTCCGTTGGGTTTCGTTGAGTTCCTAATGGGTTTTATGGTGGTTGGGAGTGGACATTTGGATTTGGAGAACATCAGGTACGTTTAGAGTGGTTTTGGGATTGGATCCGTGCTTTTTGGGGTTTTCTTTCGTTTTTGGGGGTGATCCTGTTCTTGTTTGGGGTGTTTTGGACATGTTTTGGGTTCTCCGTTGGGTTTCGTTGTGTTTTCCATGGTCATCATGGTGGAAAAGTGTAAATTGTGGGTTTTGGAGAACATCAGGTAGGTTTAGGGTGTTTTTTGGGGTGGATCTATGTTTTTGGGGGATTTTCTTCCAGTTTTGGGGGTGATTCCGTTCTTGTTTGGGGTGTTTTTGACGTGTTTTGTGGTCTGTGTTTTGTTTCGTTGTGTTTTCCTTGTTCATTTTGGTGGAAAAGGCTGAATAGTGGGTTTTGGAGAACATCAGGTAGGTTTAGGGTGGTTTTGGGATTTGATCCGTGCTTTTTGGGGATTTTGTTCCAGTTTTGGGGGTGATTCCGTTCTTGTTTGTGGTGTTTTTGATGTGTTTTGGGTTCTCCGTTGGGTTTCGTTGGGTTTTCCGTTGGCATCATGGTGGAAAATAGTAAATTGCGGGTTTTGGAGAACATCAGGTAGGTTTAGGGGGACTTTTGGGGTGGACTCATGGTATTTTTTTTTTTTTTCTGTTTTTCTGGGGTGATCCCGTTCTTTTTTGGTGTGTTTTTGATGTGTTTTGGGGTCTCCGTTGGGTTTTGTTGGGTTCTTGTTGGTCATCATGTTGGAAAAGTGTAAATTGTGGGTTTTGGAGAATATCAGGTGAGTTTAAGTTTTTCTGGGTGGTGAATCTATGGTTTTGGTTGAATTCTTCTGGTTTTTTTTTAGCGTTTTCTTCTGTTTTTGGGGTGGTCCCATTCTTTTTTGGGGTGTTTTTGACATATTTTGGGGTCTCCGTTGGTTTTTGTTGGGTTCTTGTTGTTCATCATGGTGAAAACGTGTAAATTGTGGGTATTGGAGAACATCAGGTAGGTTTAGGGGGACTTTTGGGGTGGATCAACGGCTTTTAGGGTTTTCTTTCGGTTTTGGGGGTGATCCCGCTTTTTTTTGTGGTGTTTTTGACGTGTTTTGGGGTTTCCGTTGCGTTTCGTTGATTTCCTAATGTGTTTTAAGTTTGTTGGGAGTGGACTTTGGGATTTGGAGAACATCAGGTAGGTTTAGTGTGTTTTTGGGGTGGATCTATGTTTTTTGGGGTTTTCTTTCTTTTTTAGGGGTTATCCTGTTCTTGTTTGGGGTGTTTTCGACTTGTTTTGGGGTCTCCGTTGGGTTTTAGTTGGATTCTCGTTGGTCGTTAGGGTAAATGGGAGTGGATTGTGGGTTTTGAAGAAGATCAGGTGAGTTTAGGGTGGTTTTGCGGGGAAATTCATAGTGTTTGGTGTTTTTTCTTCTGATCCAGTTCTTTTCTGGGGTGTTTTTGAGGTGTTTTTGGGGTTTCCGTTGGGTTTCGTTGAGTTCCTAATGGGTTTTATGGTGGTTGGGAGTGGACATTTGGATTTGGAGAACATCAGGTACGTTTAGAGTGGTTTTGGGATTGGATCCGTGCTTTTGGGGGTTTTCTTTCGTTTTTGGGGGTGATCCTGTTCTTGTTTGGGGTGTTTTGGACGTGTTTTGGGTTCTCCGTTGGGTTTCGTTGGTTTTCCGTGGTCATCATGGTGGATCTATGTTTTTTGGGGTTTTCTTTCTTTTTTAGGGGTTATCCTGTTCTTGTTTGGGGTGTTTTCGACTTGTTTTGGGGTCTCCGTTGGGTTTTAGTTGGATTCTTGTTGGTCGTTAGGGTAAATGGGAGTGGATTGTGGGTTTTGAAGAAGATCAGGTGAGTTTAGGGTGGTTTTGCGGGGAAATTCATAGTGTTTGGTGTTTTTTCTTCTGATCCAGTTCTTTTCTGGGGTGTTTTTGAGGTGTTTTTGGGGTTTCCGTTGGGTTTCGTTGAGTTCCTAATGGGTTTTATGGTGGTTGGGAGTGGACATTTGGATTTGGAGAACATCAGGTACGTTTAGAGTGGTTTTGGGATTGGATCCGTGCTTTTTGGGGTTTTCTTTCGTTTTTGGGGGTGATCCTGTTCTTGTTTGGGGTGTTTTGGACGTGTTTTGGGTTCTCCGTTGGGTTTCGTTGTGTTTTCCGTGGTCATCATGGTGGAAAAGTGTAAATTGTGGGTTTTGGAGAACATCAGGTAGGTTTAGGGTGTTTTTTGGGGTGGATCTATGTTTTTGGGGGATTTTCTTCCAGTTTTGGGGGTGATTCCGTTCTTGTTTGGGGTGTTTTTGACGTGTTTTGTGGTCTGTGTTTTGTTTCGTTGTGTTTTCCTTGTTCATTTTGGTGGAAAAGGCTGAATAGTGGGTTTTGGAGAACATCAGGTAGGTTTAGGGTGGTTTTGGGATTTGATCCGTGCTTTTTGGGGATTTTGTTCCAGTTTTGGGGGTGATTCCGTTCTTGTTTGTGGTGTTTTTGATGTGTTTTGGGTTCTCCGTTGGGTTTCGTTGGGTTTTCCGTTGGCATCATGGTGGAAAAGGGTAAATTGTGGGTTTTGGAGAACATCAGGTAGGTTTAGGGGGACTTTTGGGGTGGATTCATGGTATTTGTTTTTTTTTTTTCTGTTTTTCTGGGGTGATCCCGTTCTTTTTTGGTGTGTTTTTGATGTGTTTTGGGGTCTCCGTTGGGTTTTGTTGGGTTCTTGTTGGTCATCATGTTGGAAAAGTGTAAATTGTGGGTTTTGGAGAATATCAGGTGAGTTTAAATTTTTCTGGGTGGTGAATCTATGGTTTTGGTTGAATTCTTCTGTTTTTTTTTTTTTTTTTTAGCGTTTTCTTCTGTTTTTGGGGTGGTCCCATTCTTTTTTGGGGTGTTTTTGACATATTTTGGGGTCTCCGTTGGTTTTTGTTGGGTTCTTGTTGTTCATCATGGTGAAAACGTGTAAATTGTGGGTATTGGAGAACATCAGGTAGGTTTAGGGGGACTTTTGGGGTGGATCAACGGCTTTTAGGGTTTTCTTTCGGTTTTGGGGGTGATCCCGCTTTTTTTTGTGGTGTTTTTGACGTGTTTTGGGGTTTCCGTTGCGTTTCGTTGATTTCCTAATGTGTTTTAAGTTTGTTGGGAGTGGACTTTGGGATTTGGAGAACATCAGGTAGGTTTAGTGTGTTTTTGGGGTGGATCTATGTTTTTTGGGGTTTTCTTTCTTTTTTAGGGGTTATCCTGTTCTTGTTTGGGGTGTTTTCGACTTGTTTTGGGGTCTCCGTTGGGTTTTAGTTGGATTTTCGTTGGTCGTTAAGGTAAATGGGAGTGGATTGTGGGTTTTGAAGAAGATCAGGTGAGTTTAGGGTGGTTTTGCGGGGAAATTCATAGTGTTTGGTGTTTTTTCTTCTGATCCAGTTCTTTTTTGGGGTGTTTTTGAGGTGTTTTTGGGGTTTCCGTTGGGTTTCGTTGAGTTCCTAATGGGTTTTATGGTGGTTGGGAGTGGACATTTGGATTTGGAGAACATCAGGTACGTTTAGAGTGGTTTTGGGATTGGATCCGTGCTTTTTGGGGTTTTCTTTCGTTTTTGGGGGTGATCCTGTTCTTGTTTGGGGTGTTTTGGACGTGTTTTGGGTTCTCCGTTGGGTTTCGTTGTGTTTTCCGTGGTCATCATGGTGGAAAAGTGTAAATTGTGGGTTTTGGAGAACATCAGGTAGGTTTAGGGTGTTTTTTGGGGTGGATCTATGTTTTTGGGGGATTTTCTTCCAGTTTTGGGGGTGATTCCGTTCTTGTTTGGGGTGTTTTTGACGTGTTTTGTGGTCTCTGTTTTGTTTCGTTGTGTTTTCCTTGTTCATTTTGGTGGAAAAGGCTGAATAGTGGGTTTTGGAGAACATCAGGTAGGTTTAGGGTGGTTTTGGGATTTGATCCGTGCTTTTTGGGGATTTTGTTCCAGTTTTGGGGGTGATTCCGTTCTTGTTTGTGGTGTTTTTGATGTGTTTTGGGTTCTCCGTTGGGTTTTGTTGGGTTTTCCGTTGGCATCATGGTGGAAAAGGGTAAATTGTGGGTTTTGGAGAACATCAGGTAGGTTTAGGGGGACTTTTGGGGTGGATTCATGGTATTTGTTTTTTTTTTTTCTGTTTTTCTGGGGTGATCCCGTTCTTTTTTGGTGTGTTTTTGATGTGTTTTGGGGTCTCCGTTGGGTTTTGTTGGGTTCTTGTTGGTCATCATGTTGGAAAAGTGTAAATTGTGGGTTTTGGAGAATATCAGGTGAGTTTAAGTTTTTCTGGGTGGTGAATCTATGGTTTTGGTTGAATTCTTCTGGTTTTTTTTAGCGTTTTCTTCTGTTTTTGGGGTGGTCCCATTCTTTTTTGGGGTGTTTTTGACATATTTTGGGGTCTCCGTTGGTTTTTGTTGGGTTCTTGTTGTTCATCATGGTGAAAACGTGTAAATTGTGGGTATTGGAGAACATCAGGTAGGTTTAGGGGGACTTTTGGGGTGGATCAACGGCTTTTAGGGTTTTCTTTCGGTTTTGGGGGTGATCCCGCTTTTTTTTGTGGTGTTTTTGACGTGTTTTGGGGTTTCCGTTGCGTTTCGTTGATTTCCTAATGTGTTTTAAGTTTGTTGGGAGTGGACTTTGGGATTTGGAGAACATCAGGTAGGTTTAGTGTGTTTTTGGGGTGGATCTATGTTTTTTTGGGGTTTTCTTTCTTTTTTAGGGGTTATCCTGTTCTTGTTTGGGGTGTTTTCGACTTGTTTTGGGGTCTCCGTTGGGTTTTAGTTGGATTCTCGTTGGTCGTTAAGGTAAATGGGAGTGGATTGTGGGTTTTGAAGAAGATCAGGTGAGTTTAGGGTGGTTTTGCGGGGAAATTCATAGTGTTTGGTGTTTTTTCTTCTGATCCAGTTCTTTTTTGGGGTGTTTTTGAGGTGTTTTTGGGGTTTCCGTTGGGTTTCGTTGAGTTCCTAATGGGTTTTATGGTGGTTGGGAGTGGACATTTGGATTTGGAGAACATCAGGTACGTTTAGAGTGGTTTTGGGATTGGATCCGTGCTTTTTGGGGTTTTCTTTCGTTTTTGGGGGTGATTCCGTTCTTGTTTGGGGTGTTTTGGACGTGTTTTGTGGTCTCTGTTTTGTTTCGTTGTGTTTTCCTTGTTCATTTTGTTGGAAAAGGCTGAATAGTGGGTTTTGGAGAACATCAGGTAGGTTTAGGGTGGTTTTGGGATTTGATCCGTGCTTTTTGGGGATTTTGTTCCAGTTTTGGGGGTGATTCCGTTCTTGTTTGTGGTGTTTTTGATGTGTTTTGGGGTCTCCGTTGGGTTTCGTTGGGTTTTCCGTTGGCTTCATGGTGGAAAAGGGTAAATTGTGGGTTTTGGAGAACATCAGGTAGGTTTAGGGGGACTTTTGGGGTGGATTCATGGTATTTGTTTTTTTTTTTTCTGTTTTTCTGGGGTGATCCCGTTCTTTTTTGGTGTGTTTTTGATGTGTTTTGGGGTCTCCGTTGGGTTTTGTTGGGTTTTCCGTTGGCATCATGTTGGAAAAGGGTAAATTGTGGGTTTTGGAGAACATCAGGTAGGTTTAGGGGGACTTTTGGGGTGGATTCATGGTATTTGTTTTTTTTTTTCTGTTTTTCTGGGGTGATCCCGTTCTTTTTTGGTGTGTTTTTGATGTGTTTTGGGGTCTCCGTTGGGTTTTGTTGGGTTCTTGTTGGTCATCATGTTGGAAAAGTGTAAATTGTGGGTTTTGGAGAATATCAGGTGAGTTTAAGTTTTTCTGGGTGGTGAATCTATGGTTTTGGTTGAATTCTTCTGTTTTTTTTTTTTAGCGTTTTCTTCTGTTTTTGGGGTGGTCCCATTCTTTTTTGGGGTGTTTTTGACATATTTTGGGGTCTCCGTTGGGTTTTGTTGGGTTCTTGTTGTTCATCATGGTGAAAACGTGTAAATTGTGGGTATTGGAGAACATCAGGTAGGTTTAGGGGGACTTTTGGGGTGGATCAACGGCTTTTAGGGTTTTCTTTCGGTTTTGGGGGTGATCCCGCTTTTTTTTTGTGGTGTTTTTGACGTGTTTTGGGGTTTCCGTTGCGTTTCGTTGATTTCCTAATGTGTTTTAAGTTTGTTGGGAGTGGACTTTGGGATTTGGAGAACATCAGGTAGGTTTAGTGTGTTTTTGGGGTGGATCTATGGTTTTGGGGGTTTTCTTTCTTTTTTAGGGGTTATCCTGTTCTTGTTTGGGGTGTTTTCGACTTGTTTTGGGGTCTCCGTTGGGTTTTAGTTGGATTCTTGTTGGTCGTTAAGGTAAATGGGAGTGGATTGTGGGTTTTGAAGAAGATCAGGTGAGTTTAGGGTGGTTTTGCGGGGAAATTCATAGTGTTTGGTGTTTTTTCTTCTGATCCAGTTCTTTTTTGGGGTGTTTTTGAGGTGTTTTTGGGGTTTCCGTTGGGTTTCGTTGAGTTCCTAATGGGTTTTATGGTGGTTGGGAGTGGACATTTGGATTTGGAGAACATCAGGTACGTTTAGAGTGGTTTTGGGATTGGATCCGTGCTTTTTGGGGTTTTCTTTCGTTTTTGGGGGTGATCCTGTTCTTGTTTGGGGTGTTTTGGACGTGTTTTGGGTTCTCCGTTGGGTTTTGTTGGGTTTTCCGTGGTCATCATGGTGGAAAAGTGTAAATTGTGGGTTTTGGAGAACATCAGGTAGGTTTATGAAAACTTCTGGGGCAGATTCATGGTTTTTAGGGTTTTGTTCTGTTTTTTTCTAGTGATCCAGTTGTTTTTTGGCATGTTTTTGACGTGTTTTGGGGTCTCCGTTGGGTTTCATTGGGTTTCTCGTGGTCATCATGGTGGAAAAGTGTAAATTGTGGGTTTTGGAGAACATCAGGTAGGTTTAGGGGGACTTTTGGGGTGGATTCATGGTATTTGGGATTTTCTTCTGTTTCTTTTGGGGGGGTGATCGATTTCATTTTTGGGGTGTTTTTGACGTGTTTTGGGGTCTCCGTTGGGTTTCATTGGGTTTCTCGTGGTCATCATGTTGGAAAAGTGTAAATTGCGTGTTTTGGAGAACATCAGGTAGATTTAGGGTGTTTTTTGGGTGGATCTATGTTTTTGGGGGATTTTCTTCCAGTTTTGGGGGTGATTCCGTTCTTGTTTGGGGTGTTTTTGACGTGTTTTGTGGTCTGTGTTTTGTTTCGTTGTGTTTTCCTTGTTCATTTTGGTGGAAAAGGCTGAATAGTGGGTTTTGGAGAACATCAGGTAGGTTTAGGGTGGTTTTGGGATTTGATCCGTGCTTTTTGGGGATTTTGTTCCAGTTTTGGGGGTGATTCCGTTCTTGTTTGTGGTGTTTTTGATGTGTTTTGGGTTCTCCGTTGGGTTTCGTTGGGTTTTCCGTTGGCATCATGGTGGAAAAGGGTAAATTGTGGGTTTTGGAGAACATCAGGTAGGTTTAGGGGGACTTTTGGGGTGGATTCATGGTATTTGTTTTTTTTTTCTGTTTTTCTGGGGTGATCCCGTTCTTTTTTGGTGTGTTTTTGATGTGTTTTGGGGTCTCCGTTGGGTTTTGTTGGGTTCTTGTTGGTCATCATGTTGGAAAAGTGTAAATTGTGGGTTTTGGAGAATATCAGGTGAGTTTAAGTTTTTCTGGGTGGTGAATCTATGGTTTTGGTTGAATTCTTCTGTTTTTTTTAGCGTTTTCTTCTGTTTTTGGGGTGGTCCCATTCTTTTTTGGGGTGTTTTTGACATATTTTGGGGTCTCCGTTGGTTTTTGTTGGGTTCTTGTTGTTCATCATGGTGAAAACGTGTAAATTGTGGGTATTGGAGAACATCAGGTAGGTTTAGGGGGACTTTTGGGGTGGATCAACGGCTTTTAGGGTTTTCTTTCGGTTTTGGGGGTGATCCCGCTTTTTTTTTGTGGTGTTTTTGACGTGTTTTGGGGTTTCCGTTGCGTTTCGTTGATTTCCTAATGTGTTTTAAGTTTGTTGGGAGTGGACTTTGGGATTTGGAGAACATCAGGTAGGTTTTAGTGTGTTTTTGGGGTGGATCTATGGTTTTGGGGGTTTTCTTTCTTTTTTAGGGGTTATCCTGTTCTTGTTTGGGGTGTTTTCGACTTGTTTTGGGGTCTCCGTTGGGTTTTAGTTGGATTCTTGTTGGTCGTTAAGGTAAATGGGAGTGGATTGTGGGTTTTGAAGAAGATCAGGTGAGTTTAGGGTGGTTTTGCGGGGAAATTCATAGTGTTTGGTGTTTTTTCTTCTGATCCAGTTCTTTTTTGGGGTGTTTTTGAGGTGTTTTTGGGGTTTCCGTTGGGTTTCGTTGAGTTCCTAATGGGTTTTATGGTGGTTGGGAGTGGACATTTGGATTTGGAGAACATCAGGTACGTTTAGAGTGGTTTTGGGATTGGATCCGTGCTTTTTGGGGTTTTCTTTCGTTTTTGGGGGTGATCCTGTTCTTGTTTGGGGTGTTTTGGACGTGTTTTGGGTTCTCCGTTGGGTTTTGTTGGGTTTTCCGTGGTCATCATGGTGGAAAAGTGTAAATTGTGGGTTTTGGAGAACATCAGGTAGGTTTATGAAAACTTCTGGGGCAGATTCATGGTTTTTAGGGTTTTGTTCTGTTTTTTTCTAGTGATCCAGTGGTTTTTTGGCATGTTTTTGACGTGTTTTGGGGTCTCCGTTGGGTTTCATTGGGTTTCTCGTGGTCATCATGGTGGAAAAGTGTAAATTGTGGGTTTTGGAGAACATCAGGTAGGTTTAGGGGGACTTTTGGGGTGGATTCATGGTATTTGGGATTTTCTTCTGTTTCTTTTGGGGGGGTGATCGATTTCATTTTTGGGGTGTTTTTGACGTGTTTTGGGGTCTCCGTTGGGTTTCATTGGGTTTCTCGTGGTCATCAAGTTGGAAAAGTGTAAATTGCGTGTTTTGGAGAACATCAGGTAGATTTAGGGTGTTTTTTGGGTGGATCTATGTTTTTGGGGGATTTTCTTCCAGTTTTGGGGGTGATTCCGTTCTTGTTTGGGGTGTTTTTGACGTGTTTTGTGGTCTGTGTTTTGTTTCGTTGTGTTTTCCTTGTTCATTTTGGTGGAAAAGGCTGAATAGTGGGTTTTGGAGAACATCAGGTAGGTTTAGGGTGGTTTTGGGATTTGATCCGTGCTTTTTGGGGATTTTGTTCCAGTTTTGGGGGTGATTCCGTTCTTGTTTGTGGTGTTTTTGATGTGTTTTGGGTTCTCCGTTGGGTTTCGTTGGGTTTTCCGTTGGCATCATGGTGGAAAAGGGTAAATTGTGGGTTTTGGAGAACATCAGGTAGGTTTAGGGGGACTTTTGGGGTGGATTCATGGTATTTGTTTTTTTTTTCTGTTTTTCTGGGGTGATCCCGTTCTTTTTTGGTGTGTTTTTGATGTGTTTTGGGGTCTCCGTTGGGTTTTGTTGGGTTCTTGTTGGTCATCATGTTGGAAAAGTGTAAATTGTGGGTTTTGGAGAATATCAGGTGAGTTTAAGTTTTTCTGGGTGGTGAATCTATGGTTTTGGTTGAATTCTTCTGTTTTTTTTAGCGTTTTCTTCTGTTTTTGGGGTGGTCCCATTCTTTTTTGGGGTGTTTTTGACATATTTTGGGGTCTCCGTTGGTTTTTGTTGGGTTCTTGTTGTTCATCATGGTGAAAACGTGTAAATTGTGGGTATTGGAGAACATCAGGTAGGTTTAGGGGGACTTTTGGGGTGGATCAACGGCTTTTAGGGTTTTCTTTCGGTTTTGGGGGTGATCCCGCTTTTTTTTTGTGGTGTTTTTGACGTGTTTTGGGGTTTCCGTTGCGTTTCGTTGATTTCCTAATGTGTTTTAAGTTTGTTGGGAGTGGACTTTGGGATTTGGAGAACATCAGGTAGGTTTAGTGTGTTTTTGGGGTGGATCTATGTTTTTTGGGGTTTTCTTTCTTTTTTAGGGGTTATCCTGTTCTTGTTTGGGGTGTTTTCGACTTGTTTTGGGGTCTCCGTTGGGTTTTAGTTGGATTCTCGTTGGTCGTTAAGGTAAATGGGAGTGGATTGTGGGTTTTGAAGAAGATCAGGTGAGTTTAGGGTGGTTTTGCGGGGAAATTCATAGTGTTTGGTGTTTTTTCTTCTGATCCAGTTCTTTTTTGGGGTGTTTTTGAGGTGTTTTTGGGGTTTCCGTTGGGTTTCGTTGAGTTCCTAATGGGTTTTATGGTGGTTGGGAGTGGACATTTGGATTTGGAGAACATCAGGTACGTTTAGAGTGGTTTTGGGATTGGATCCGTGCTTTTTGGGGTTTTCTTTCGTTTTGGGGGGTGATCCTGTTCTTGTTTGGGGTGTTTTGGACGTGTTTTGGGTTCTCCGTTGGGTTTTGTTGGGTTTTCCGTGGTCATCATGGTGGAAAAGTGTAAATTGTGGGTTTTGGAGAACATCAGGTAGGTTTATGAGGACTTCTGGGGCAGATTCATTGTTTTTAGGGTTTTGTTCTGTTTTTTTCTAGTGATCCAGTTGTTTTTTGTCATGTTTTTGACGTGTTTTGGGGTCTCCGTTGGGTTTCATTGGGTTTCTCGTGGTCATCATGTTGGAAAAGTGTAAATTGCGTGTTTTGGAGAACATCAGGTAGATTTAGGGTGTTTTTTGGGTGGATCTATGTTTTTGGGGGATTTTCTTCCAGTTTTGGGGGTGATTCCGTTCTTGTTTGGGGTGTTTTTGACGTGTTTTGTGGTCTCTGTTTTGTTTCGTTGTGTTTTCCTTGTTCATTTTGGTGGAAAAGGCTGAATAGTGGGTTTTGGAGAACATCAGGTAGGTTTAGGGTGGTTTTGGGATTTGATCCGTGCTTTTTGGGGATTTTGTTCCAGTTTTGGGGGTGATTCCGTTCTTGTTTGTGGTGTTTTTGATGTGTTTTGGGTTCTCCGTTGGGTTTCGTTGGGTTTTCCGTTGGCATCATGGTGGAAAAGGGTAAATTGTGGGTTTTGGAGAACATCAGGTAGGTTTAGGGGGACCTTTGGGGTGGATTCATGGTATTTGTTTATTTTCTCTGTTTTTATGGGGTGATCCCGTTCTTTTTTGGTGTGTTTTTGATGTGTTTTGGGGTCTCCGTTGGGTTTTGTTGGGTTCTTGTTGTTCATCATGGTGAAAACGTGTAAATTGTGGGTTTTGGAGAACATCAGGTAGGTTTAGGGGGACTTTTGGGGTGAATTCATGGTATTTGTTTTTTTTTTTCTGTTTTTTCTGGGGTGATCCCGTTCTTTTTTGGTGTGTTTTTGATGTGTTTTGGGGTCTCCGTTGGGTTTTGTTGGGTTCTTGTTGGTCATCATGTTGGAAAAGTGTAAATTGTGGGTTTTGGAGAATATCAGGTGAGTTTAAGTTTTTCTGGGTGGTGAATCTATGGTTTTGGTTGAATTCTTCTGTTTTTTTTAGCGTTTTCTTCTGTTTTTGGGGTGGTCCCATTCTTTTTTGGGGTGTTTTTGACATATTTTGGGGTCTCCGTTGGGTTTTGTTGGGTTCTTGTTGTTCATCATGGTGAAAACGTGTAAATTGTGGGTATTGGAGAACATCAGGTAGGTTTAGGGGGACTTTTGGGGTGGATCAACGGCTGTTAGGGTTTTCTTTCGGTTTTGGGGGTGATCCCGCTTTTTTTTTGTGGTGTTTTTGACGTGTTTTGGGGTTTCCGTTGCGTTTCGTTGATTTCCTAATGTGTTTTAAGTTTGTTGGGAGTGGACTTTGGGATTTGGAGAACATCAGGTAGGTTTAGTGTGTTTTTGGGGTGGATCTATGGTTTTTGGGGTTTTCTTTCTTTTTTAGGGGTTATCCTGTTCTTGTTTGGGGTGTTTTCGACTTGTTTTGGGGTCTCCGTTGGGTTTTAGTTGGATTCTCGTTGGTCGTTAAGGTAAATGGGAGTGGATTGTGGGTTTTGAAGAAGATCAGGTGAGTTTAGGGTGGTTTTGCGGGGAAATTCATAGTGTTTGGTGTTTTTTCTTCTGATCCAGTTCTTTTTTGGGGTGTTTTTGAGGTGTTTTTGGGGTTTCCGTTGGGTTTCGTTGAGTTCCTAATGGGTTTTATGGTGGTTGGGAGTGGACATTTGGATTTGGAGAACATCAGGTACGTTTAGAGTGGTTTTGGGATTGGATCCGTGCTTTTTGGGGTTTTCTTTCGTTTTTGGGGGTGATCCTGTTCTTGTTTGGGGTGTTTTGGACGTGTTTTGGGGTCTCCGTTGGGTTTCGTTGTGTTTTCCGTGGTCATCATGGTGGAAAAGTGTAAATTGTGGGTTTTGGAGAACATCAGGTAGATTTAGGGTGTTTTTGGGGTGGATCTATGTTTTTGGGGGATTTTCTTCCAGTTTTGGGGGTGATTCCGTTCTTGTTTGGGGTGTTTTTGACGTGTTTTGTGGTCTGTGTTTTGTTTCGTTGTGTTTTCCTTGTTCATTTTGGTGGAAAAGGCTGAATAGTGGGTTTTGGAGAACATCAGGTAGGTTTAGGGTGGTTTTGGGATTTGATCCGTGCTTTTTGGGGATTTTGTTCCAGTTTTGGGGGTGATTCCGTTCTTGTTTGTGGTGTTTTTGATGTGTTTTGGGTTCTCCGTTGGGTTTCGTTGGGTTTTCCGTTGGCATCATGGTGGAAAAGGGTAAATTGTGGGTTTTGGAGAACATCAGGTAGGTTTAGGAGGACTTCTGGGGCAGATTCATGGTTTTTTTTTTTTTTTTTTTTTTCTGTTTTTCTGGGTTGATCCCGTTCTTTTTTGGTGTGTTTTTGATGTGTTTTGGGGTCTCCGTTGGGTTTTGTTGGGTTTTCCGTTGTCATCATGGTGGAAAAGTGTAAATTGTGGGTTTTGGAGAACATCAGGTAGGTTTAGGGGGACTTTTGGGGTGGATTCATGGTATTTGTTTTTTTTTTCTGTTTTTCTGGGGTGATCCCGTTCTTTTTTGGTGTGTTTTTGATGTGTTTTGGGGTCTCCGTTGGGTTTTGTTGGGTTCTTGTTGGTCATCATGTTGGAAAAGTGTAAATTGTGGGTTTTGGAGAATATCAGGTGAGTTTAAGTTTTTCTGGGTGGTGAATCTATGGTTTTGGTTGAATTCTTCTGTTTTTTTTAGCGTTTTCTTCTGTTTTTGGGGTGGTCCCATTCTTTTTTGGGGTGTTTTTGACATATTTTGGGGTCTCCGTTGGGTTTTGTTGGGTTCTTGTTGTTCATCATGGTGAAAACGTGTAAATTGTGGGTATTGGAGAACATCAGGTAGGTTTAGGGGGACTTTTGGGGTGGATCAACGGCTTTTAGGGTTTTCTTTCGGTTTTGGGGGTGATCCCGCTTTTTTTTTGTGGTGTTTTTGACGTGTTTTGGGGTTTCCGTTGCGTTTCGTTGATTTCCTAATGTGTTTTAAGTTTGTTGGGAGTGGACTTTGGGATTTGGAGAACATCAGGTAGGTTTAGTGTGTTTTTGGGGTGGATCTATGGTTTTGGGGGTTTTCTTTCTTTTTTAGGGGTTATCCTGTTCTTGTTTGGGGTGTTTTCGACTTGTTTTGGGGTCTCCGTTGGGTTTTAGTTGGATTCTTGTTGGTCGTTAAGGTAAATGGGAGTGGATTGTGGGTTTTGAAGAAGATCAGGTGAGTTTAGGGTGGTTTTGCGGGGAAATTCATAGTGTTTGGTGTTTTTTCTTCTGATCCAGTTCTTTTCTGGGGTGTTTTTGAGGTGTTTTTGGGGTTTCCGTTGGGTTTCGTTGAGTTCCTAATGGGTTTTATGGTGGTTGGGAGTGGACATTTGGATTTGGAGAACATCAGGTACGTTTAGAGTGGTTTTGGGATTGGATCCGTGCTTTTTGGGGTTTTCTTTCGTTTTTGGGGGTGATCCTGTTCTTGTTTGGGGTGTTTTGGACGTGTTTTGGGTTCTCCGTTGGGTTTCGTTGTGTTTTCCGTGGTCATCATGGTGGAAAAGTGTAAATTGTGGGTTTTGGAGAACATCAGGTAGATTAAGGGTGTTTTTGGGGTGGATCTATGTTTTTGGGGGATTTTCTTCTAGTTTTGGGGGTGATTCCGTTCTTGTTTGGGGTGTTTTTGACGTGTTTTGTGGTCTGTGTTTTGTTTCGTTGTGTTTTCCTTGTTCATTTTGGTGGAAAAGGCTGAATAGTGGGTTTTGGAGAACATCAGGTAGGTTTAGGGTGGTTTTGGGATTTGATCCGTGCTTTTTGGGGATTTTGTTCCAGTTTTGGGGGTGATTCCGTTCTTGTTTGTGGTGTTTTTGATGTGTTTTGGGTTCTCCGTTGGGTTTCGTTGGGTTTTCCGTTGGCATCATGGTGGAAAAGGGTAAATTGTGTGTTTTGGAGAACATCAGGTAGGTTTAGGGGGACTTTTGGGGTGGATTCATGGTATTTGTTTTTTTTTTTTCTGTTTTTCTGGGGTGATCCCGTTCTTTTTTGGTGTGTTTTTGATGTGTTTTGGGGTCTCCGTTGGGTTTTGTTGGGTTTTCCGTTGGCATCATGGTGGAAAAGGGTAAATTGTGGGTTTTGGAGAACATCAGGTAGGTTTAGGGGGACTTTTGGGGTGGATTCATGGTATTTGTTTTTTTTTTCTGTTTTTCTGGGGTGATCCCGTTCTTTTTTTGGTGTGTTTTTGATGTGTTTTGGGGTCTCCGTTGGGTTTTGTTGGGTTCTTGTTGGTCATCATGTTGGAAAAGTGTAAATTGTGGGTTTTGGAGAATATCAGGTGAGTTTAAGTTTTTCTGGGTGGTGAATCTATGGTTTTGGTTGAATTCTTCTGTTTTTTTAGCGTTTTCTTCTGTTTTTGGGGTGGTCCCATTCTTTTTTGGGGTGTTTTTGACATATTTTGGGGTCTCCGTTGGGTTTTGTTGGGTTCTTGTTGTTCATCATGGTGAAAACGTGTAAATTGTGGGTATTGGAGAACATCAGGTAGGTTTAGGGGGACTTTTGGGGTGGATCAACGGCTTTTAGGGTTTTCTTTCGGTTTTGGGGGTGATCCCGCTTTTTTTTTGTGGTGTTTTTGACGTGTTTTGGGGTTTCCGTTGCGTTTCGTTGATTTCCTAATGTGTTTTAAGTTTGTTGGGAGTGGACTTTGGGATTTGGAGAACATCAGGTAGGTTTAGTGTGTTTTTGGGGTGGATCTATGTTTTTTGGGGTTTTCTTTCTTTTTTAGGGGTTATCCTGTTCTTGTTTGGGGTGTTTTCGACTTGTTTTGGGGTCTCCGTTGGGTTTTAGTTGGATTCTTGTTGGTCGTTAAGGTAAATGGGAGTGGATTGTGGGTTTTGAAGAAGATCAGGTGAGTTTAGGGTGGTTTTGCGGGGAAATTCATAGTGTTTGGTGTTTTTTCTTCTGATCCAGTTCTTTTTTGGGGTGTTTTTGAGGTGTTTTTGGGGTTTCCGTTGGGTTTCGTTGAGTTCCTAATGGGTTTTATGGTGGTTGGGAGTGGACATTTGGATTTGGAGAACATCAGGTACGTTTAGAGTGGTTTTGGGATTGGATCCGTGCTTTTTGGGGTTTTCTTTCGTTTTTGGGGGTGATCCTGTTCTTGTTTGGGGTGTTTTGGACGTGTTTTGGGTTCTCCGTTGGGTTTCGTTGTGTTTTCCGTGGTCATCATGGTGGAAAAGTGTAAATTGTGGGTTTTGGAGAACATCAGGTAGGTTTATGAGGACTTCTGGGGCAGATTCATGGTTTTTAGGGTTTTGTTCTGTTTTTTTCTAGTGATCCAGTTGTTTTTTGGCATGTTTTTGACGTGTTTTGGGGTCTCCGTTGGGTTTCATTTGGTTTCTCGTGGTCATCATGGTGGAAAAGTGTAAATTGTGGGTTTTGGAGAACATCAGGTAGGTTTAGGGGGACTTTTGGGGTGGATTCATGGTATTTGGGATTTTCTTCTGTTTTTTTTTGGGGGGGTGATCGATTTCATTTTTGGGGTGTTTTTGACGTGTTTTGGGGTCTCCGTTGGGTTTTGCTGGGTTCTTGTTGGTCATCATGTTGGAAAAGTGTAAATTGTGGGTTTTGGAGAACATCAGGTAGATTTAGGGTGTTTTTGGGGTGGATCTATGTTTTTGGGGGATTTTCTTCCAGTTTTGGGGGTGATTCCGTTCTTGTTTGGGGTGTTTTTGACGTGTTTTGTGGTCTGTGTTTTGTTTCGTTGTGTTTTCCTTGTTCATTTTGGTGGAAAAGGCTGAATAGTGGGTTTTGGAGAACATCAGGTAGGTTTAGGGTGGTTTTGGGATTTGATCCGTGCTTTTTGGGGATTTTGTTCCAGTTTTGGGGGTGATTCCGTTCTTGTTTGTGGTGTTTTTGATGTGTTTTGGGTTCTCCGTTGGGTTTCGTTGGGTTTTCCGTTGGCATCATGGTGGAAAAGGGTAAATTGTGTGTTTTGGAGAACATCAGGTAGGTTTAGGGGGACTTTTGGGGTGGATTCATGGTATTTGTTTTTTTTTTTTCTGTTTTTCTGGGGTGATCCCGTTCTTTTTTGGTGTGTTTTTGATGTGTTTTGGGGTCTCCGTTGGGTTTTGTTGGGTTTTCCGTTGGCATCATGGTGGAAAAGGGTAAATTGTGGGTTTTGGAGAACATCAGGTAGGTTTAGGGGGACTTTTGGGGTGGATTCATGGTATTTGTTTTTTTTTTCTGTTTTTCTGGGGTGATCCCGTTCTTTTTTTGGTGTGTTTTTGATGTGTTTTGGGGTCTCCGTTGGGTTTTGTTGGGTTCTTGTTGGTCATCATGTTGGAAAAGTGTAAATTGTGGGTTTTGGAGAATATCAGGTGAGTTTAAGTTTTTCTGGGTGGTGAATCTATGGTTTTGGTTGAATTCTTCTGTTTTTTTAGCGTTTTCTTCTGTTTTTGGGGTGGTCCCATTCTTTTTTGGGGTGTTTTTGACATATTTTGGGGTCTCCGTTGGGTTTTGTTGGGTTCTTGTTGTTCATCATGGTGAAAACGTGTAAATTGTGGGTATTGGAGAACATCAGGTAGGTTTAGGGGGACTTTTGGGGTGGATCAACGGCTTTTAGGGTTTTCTTTCGGTTTTGGGGGTGATCCCGCTTTTTTTTTGTGGTGTTTTTGACGTGTTTTGGGGTTTCCGTTGCGTTTCGTTGATTTCCTAATGTGTTTTAAGTTTGTTGGGAGTGGACTTTGGGATTTGGAGAACATCAGGTAGGTTTAGTGTGTTTTTGGGGTGGATCTATGGTTTTGGGGGTTTTCTTTCTTTTTTAGGGGTTATCCTGTTCTTGTTTGGGGTGTTTTCGACTTGTTTTGGGGTCTCCGTTGGGTTTTAGTTGGATTCTTGTTGGTCGTTAAGGTAAATGGGAGTGGATTGTGGGTTTTGAAGAAGATCAGGTGAGTTTAGGGTGGTTTTGCGGGGAAATTCATAGTGTTTGGTGTTTTTTCTTCTGATCCAGTTCTTTTTTGGGGTGTTTTTGAGGTGTTTTTGGGGTTTCCGTTGGGTTTCGTTGAGTTCCTAATGGGTTTTATGGTGGTTGGGAGTGGACATTTGGATTTGGAGAACATCAGGTACGTTTAGAGTGGTTTTGGGATTGGATCCGTGCTTTTTGGGGTTTTCTTTCGTTTTTGGGGGTGATCCTGTTCTTGTTTGGGGTGTTTTGGACGTGTTTTGGGTTCTCCGTTGGGTTTCGTTGTGTTTTCCGTGGTCATCATGGTGGAAAAGTGTAAATTGTGGGTTTTGGAGAACATCAGGTAGGTTTATGAGGACTTCTGGGGCAGATTCATGGTTTTTAGGGTTTTGTTCTGTTTTTTTCTAGTGATCCAGTTGTTTTTTGGCATGTTTTTGACGTGTTTTGGGGTCTCCGTTGGGTTTCATTTGGTTTCTCGTGGTCATCATGGTGGAAAAGTGTAAATTGTGGGTTTTGGAGAACATCAGGTAGGTTTAGGGGGACTTTTGGGGTGGATTCATGGTATTTGGGATTTTCTTCTGTTTTTTTTTGGGGGGGTGATCGATTTCATTTTTGGGGTGTTTTTGACGTGTTTTGGGGTCTCCGTTGGGTTTTGCTGGGTTCTTGTTGGTCATCATGTTGGAAAAGTGTAAATTGTGGGTTTTGGAGAACATCAGGTAGATTTAGGGTGTTTTTGGGGTGGATCTATGTTTTTGGGGGATTTTCTTCCAGTTTTGGGGGTGATTCCGTTCTTGTTTGGGGTGTTTTTGACGTGTTTTGTGGTCTGTGTTTTGTTTCGTTGTGTTTTCCTTGTTCATTTTGGTGGAAAAGGCTGAATAGTGGGTTTTGGAGAACATCAGGTAGGTTTAGGGTGGTTTTGGGATTTGATCCGTGCTTTTTGGGGATTTTGTTCCAGTTTTGGGGGTGATTCCGTTCTTGTTTGTGGTGTTTTTGATGTGTTTTGGGTTCTCCGTTGGGTTTCGTTGGGTTTTCCGTTGGCATCATGGTGGAAAAGGGTAAATTGCGGGTTTTGGAGAACATCAGGTAGGTTTAGGGGGACTTTTGGGGTGGATTCATGGTATTTGTTTTTTTTTTTCTGTTTTTCTGGGGTGATCCCGTTCTTTTTTGGTGTGTTTTTGATGTGTTTTGGGGTCTCCGTTGGGTTTTGTTGGGTTCTTGTTGGTCATCATGTTGGAAAAGTGTAAATTGTGGGTTTTGGAGAATATCAGGTGAGTTTAAGTTTTTCTGGGTGGTGAATCTATGGTTTTGGTTGAATTCTTCTGTTTTTTTAGCGTTTTCTTCTGTTTTTGGGGTGGTCCCATTCTTTTTTGGGGTGTTTTTGACATATTTTGGGGTCTCCGTTGGTTTTTGTTGGGTTCTTGTTGTTCATCATGGTGAAAACGTGTAAATTGTGGGTATTGGAGAACATCAGGTAGGTTTAGGGGGACTTTTGGGGTGGATCAACGGCTTTTAGGGTTTTCTTTCGGTTTTGGGGGTGATCCCGCTTTTTTTTTGTGGTGTTTTTGACGTGTTTTGGGGTTTCCGTTGCGTTTCGTTGATTTCCTAATGTGTTTTAAGTTTGTTGGGAGTGGACTTTGGGATTTGGAGAACATCAGGTAGGTTTAGTGTGTTTTTGGGGTGGATCTATGTTTTTTGGGGTTTTCTTTCTTTTTTAGGGGTTATCCTGTTCTTGTTTGGGGTGTTTTCGACTTGTTTTGGGGTCTCCGTTGGGTTTTAGTTGGATTCTCGTTGGTCGTTAAGGTAAATGGGAGTGGATTGTGGGTTTTGAAGAAGATCAGGTGAGTTTAGGGTGGTTTTGCGGGGAAATTCATAGTGTTTGGTGTTTTTTCTTCTGATCCAGTTCTTTTTTGGGGTGTTTTTAAGGTGTTTTTGGGGTTTCCGTTGGGTTTCGTTGAGTTCCTAATGGGTTTTATGGTGGTTGGGAGTGGACATTTGGATTTGGAGAACATCAGGTACGTTTAGAGTGGTTTTGGGATTGGATCCGTGCTTTTTGGGGTTTTCTTTCGTTTTTGGGGGTGATCCTGTTCTTGTTTGGGGTGTTTTGGACGTGTTTTGGGTTCTCCGTTGGGTTTCGTTGTGTTTTCCGTGGTCATCATGGTGGAAAAGTGTAAATTGTGGGTTTTGGAGAACATCAGGTAGGTTTATGAGGACTTCTGGGGCAGATTCATGGTTTTTAGGGTTTTGTTCTGTTTTTTTCTAGTGATCCAGTTGTTTTTTGGCATGTTTTTGACGTGTTTTGGGGTCTCCGTTGGGTTTCATTGGGTTTCTCGTGGTCATCATGTTGGAAAAGTGTAAATTGCGTGTTTTGGAGAACATCAGGTAGATTTAGGGTGTTTTTTGGGTGGATCTATGTTTTTGGGGGATTTTCTTCCAGTTTTGGGGGTGATTCCGTTCTTGTTTGGGGTGTTTTTGACGTGTTTTGTGGTCTGTGTTTTGTTTCGTTGTGTTTTCCTTGTTCATTTTGGTGGAAAAGGCTGAATAGTGGGTTTTGGAGAACATCAGGTAGGTTTAGGGTGGTTTTGGGATTTGATCCGTGCTTTTTGGGGATTTTGTTCCAGTTTTGGGGGTGATTCCGTTCTTGTTTGTGGTGTTTTTGATGTGTTTTGGGTTCTCCGTTGGGTTTCGTTGGGTTTTCCGTTGGCATCATGGTGGAAAAGGGTAAATTGTGTGTTTTGGAGAACATCAGGTAGGTTTAGGGGGACTTTTGGGGTGGATTCATGGTATTTGTTTATTTTCTCTGTTTTTATGGGGTGATCCCGTTCTTTTTTGGTGTGTTTTTGATGTGTTTTGGGGTCTCCGTTGGGTTTTGTTGGGTTCTTGTTGTTCATCATGGTGAAAACGTGTAAATTGTGGGTTGTGGAGAACATCAGGTAGGTTTAGGGGGACTTTTGGGGTGAATTCATGGTATTTGTTTTTTTTTTTCTGTTTTTTCTGGGGTGATCCCGTTCTTTTTTGGTGTGTTTTTGATGTGTTTTGGGGTCTCCGTTGGGTTTTGTTGGGTTCTTGTTGGTCATCATGTTGGAAAAGTGTAAATTGTGGGTTTTGGAGAATATCAGGTGAGTTTAAGTTTTTCTGGGTGGTGAATCTATGGTTTTGGTTGAATTCTTCTGTTTTTTTAGCGTTTTCTTCTGTTTTTGGGGTGGTCCCATTCTTTTTTGGGGTGTTTTTGACATATTTTGGGGTCTCCGTTGGGTTTTGTTGGGTTCTTGTTGTTCATCATGGTGAAAACGTGTAAATTGTGGGTATTGGAGAACATCAGGTAGGTTTAGGGGGACTTTTGGGGTGGATCAACGGCTGTTAGGGTTTTCTTTCGGTTTTGGGGGTGATCCCGCTTTTTTTTTGTGGTGTTTTTGACGTGTTTTGGGGTTTCCGTTGCGTTTCGTTGATTTCCTAATGTGTTTTAAGTTTGTTGGGAGTGGACTTTGGGATTTGGAGAACATCAGGTAGGTTTAGTGTGTTTTTGGGGTGGATCTATGGTTTTTGGGGTTTTCTTTCTTTTTTAGGGGTTATCCTGTTCTTGTTTGGGGTGTTTTCGACTTGTTTTGTGGTCTCCGTTGGGTTTTAGTTGGATTCTCGTTGGTCGTTAAGGTAAATGGGAGTGGATTGTGGGTTTTGAAGAAGATCAGGTGAGTTTAGGGTGGTTTTGCGGGGAAATTCATAGTGTTTGGTGTTTTTTCTTCTGATCCAGTTCTTTTTTGGGGTGTTTTTGAGGTGTTTTTGGGGTTTCCGTTGGGTTTCATTGAGTTCCTAATGGGTTTTATGGTGGTTGGGAGTGGACATTTGGATTTGGAGAACATCAGGTACGTTTAGAGTGGTTTTGGGATTGGATCCGTGCTTTTTGGGGTTTTCTTTCGTTTTGGGGGGTGATCCTGTTCTTGTTTGGGGTGTTTTGGACGTGTTTTGGGTTCTCCGTTGGGTTTCGTTGTGTTTTCCGTGGTCATCATGGTGGAAAAGTGTAAATTGTGGGTTTTGGAGAACATCAGGTAGGTTTATGAGGACTTCTGGGGCAGATTCATGGTTTTTAGGGTTTTGTTCTGTTTTTTTCTAGTGATCCAGTTGTTTTTTGTCATGTTTTTGACGTGTTTTGGGGTCTCCGTTGGGTTTCATTGGGTTTCTCGTGGTCATCATGGTGGAAAAGTGTAAATTGTGGGTTTTGGAGAACATCAGGTAGGTTTAGGGGGACTTTTGGGGTGGATTCATGGTATTTGGGATTTTCTTCTGTTTTTTTTGGGGGGGTGATCGATTTCATTTTTGGGGTGTTTTTGACGTGTTTTGGGGTCTCCGTTGGGTTTTGCTGGGTTCTTGTTGGTCATCATGTTGGAAAAGTGTAAATTGCGTGTTTTGGAGAACATCAGGTAGATTTAGGGTGTTTTTTGGGTGGATCTATGTTTTTGGGGGATTTTCTTCCAGTTTTGGGGGTGATTCCGTTCTTGTTTGGGGTGTTTTTGACGTGTTTTGTGGTCTGTGTTTTGTTTCGTTGTGTTTTCCTTGTTCATTTTGGTGGAAAAGGCTGAATAGTGGGTTTTGGAGAACATCAGGTAGGTTTAGGGTGGTTTTGGGATTTGATCCGTGCTTTTTGGGGATTTTGTTCCAGTTTTGGGGGTGATTCCGTTCTTGTTTGTGGTGTTTTTGATGTGTTTTGGGTTCTCCGTTGGGTTTCGTTGGGTTTTCCGTTGGCATCATGGTGGAAAAGGGTAAATTGCGGGTTTTGGAGAACATCAGGTAGGTTTAGGGGGACTTTTGGGGTGGATTCATGGTATTTGTTTTTTTTTTTCTGTTTTTCTGGGGTGATCCCGTTCTTTTTTGGTGTGTTTTTGATGTGTTTTGGGGTCTCCGTTGGGTTTTGTTGGGTTCTTGTTGGTCATCATGTTGGAAAAGTGTAAATTGTGGGTTTTGGAGAATATCAGGTGAGTTTAAGTTTTTCTGGGTGGTGAATCTATGGTTTTGGTTGAATTCTTCTGTTTTTTTAGCGTTTTCTTCTGTTTTTGGGGTGGTCCCATTCTTTTTTGGGGTGTTTTTGACATATTTTGGGGTCTCCGTTGGGTTTTGTTGGGTTCTTGTTGTTCATCATGGTGAAAACGTGTAAATTGTGGGTATTGGAGAACATCAGGTAGGTTTAGGGGGACTTTTGGGGTGGATCAACGGCTTTTAGGGTTTTCTTTCGGTTTTGGGGGTGATCCCGCTTTTTTTTTGTGGTGTTTTTGACGTGTTTTGGGGTTTCCGTTGCGTTTCGTTGATTTCCTAATGTGCTTTAAGTTTGTTGGGAGTGGACTTTGGGATTTGGAGAACATCAGGTAGGTTTAGTGTGTTTTTGGGGTGGATCTATGGTTTTGGGGTTTTCTTTCTTTTTTAGGGGTTATCCTGTTCTTGTTTGGGGTGTTTTCGACTTGTTTTGGGGTCTCCGTTGGGTTTTAGTTGGATTCTCGTTGGTCGTTAAGGTAAATGGGAGTGGATTGTGGGTTTTGAAGAAGATCAGGTGAGTTTAGGGTGGTTTTGCGGGGAAATTCATAGTGTTTGGTGTTTTTTCTTCTGATCCAGTTCTTTTTTGGGGTGTTTTTGAGGTGTTTTTGGGGTTTCCGTTGGGTTTCGTTGAGTTCCTAATGGGTTTTATGGTGGTTGGGAGTGGACATTTGGATTTGGAGAACATCAGGTACGTTTAGAGTGGTTTTGGGATTGGATCCGTGCTTTTTGGGGTTTTCTTTCGTTTTGGGGGGTGATCCTGTTCTTGTTTGGGGTGTTTTGGACGTGTTTTGGGGTCTCCGTTGGGTTTCGTTGTGTTTTCCGTGGTCATCATGGTGGAAAAGTGTAAATTGTGGGTTTTGGAGAACATCAGGTAGGTTTAGGGTTTTTTTGGGGTGGATCTATGTTTTTGGGGGATTTTGTTCCAGTTTTGGGGGTGATTCCGTTCTTGTTTGGGGTGTTTTTGACGTGTTTTGTGGTCTCTGTTTTGTTTCGTTGTGTTTTCCTTGTTCATTTTGGTGGAAAAGGCTGAATAGTGGGTTTTGGAGAACATCAGGTAGGTTTAGGGTGGTTTTGGGATTTGATCCGTGCTTTTTGGGGATTTTGTTCCAGTTTTGGGGGTGATTCCGTTCTTGTTTGTGGTGTTTTTGATGTGTTTTGGGTTCTCCGTTGGGTTTCGTTGGGTTTTCCGTTGGCATCATGGTGGAAAAGGGTAAATTGTGGGTTTTGGAGAACATCAGGTAGGTTTAGGGGGACTTTTGGGGTGGATTCATGGTATTTGTTTTTTTTTTTTCTGTTTTTCTGGGGTGATCCCGTTCTTTTTTGGTGTGTTTTTGATGTGCTTTGGGGTCTCCGTTGGGTTTTGTTGGGTTCTTGTTGGTCATCATGTTGGAAAAGTGTAAATTGTGGGTTTTGGAGAATATCAGGTGAATTTAAGTTTTTCTGGGTGGTGAATCTATGGTTTTGGTTGAATTCTTCTGTTTTTTTAGCGTTTTCTTCTGTTTTTGGGGTGGTCCCATTCTTTTTTGGGGTGTTTTTGACATATTTTGGGGTCTCCGTTGGGTTTTGTTGGGTTCTTGTTGTTCATCATGGTGAAAACGTGTAAATTGTGGGTATTGGAGAACATCAGGTAGGTTTAGGGGGACTTTTGGGGTGGATCAACGGCTTTTAGGGTTTTCTTTCGGTTTTGGGGGTGATCCCACTTTTTTTTGTGGTGTTTTTGACGTGTTTTGGGGTTTCCGTTGCGTTTCGTTGATTTCCTAATGTGTTTTAAGTTTGTTGGGAGTGGACTTTGGGATTTGGAGAACATCAGGTAGGTTTAGTGTGTTTTTGGGGTGGATCTATGTTTTTTGGGGTTTTCTTTCTTTTTTAGGGGTTATCCTGTTCTTGTTTGGGGTGTTTTCGACTTGTTTTGGGGTCTCCGTTGGGTTTTAGTTGGATTCTTGTTGGTCGTTAAGGTAAATGGGAGTGGATTTTGGGTTTTGAAGAAGATCAGGTGAGTTTAGGGTGGTTTTGCGGGGAAATTCATAGTGTTTGGTGTTTTTTCTTCTGATCCAGTTCTTTTTTGGGGTGTTTTTGAGGTGTTTTTGGGGTTTCCGTTGGGTTTCGTTGAGTTCCTAATGGGTTTTATGGTGGTTGGGAGTGGACATTTGGATTTGGAGAACATTAGGTACGTTTAGAGTGGTTTTGGGATTGGATCCGTGCTTTTTGGGGTTTTCTTTCGTTTTGGGGGGTGATCCTGTTCTTGTTTGGGGTGTTTTGGACGTGTTTTGGGTTCTCCGTTGGGTTTCGTTGTGTTTTCCGTGGTCATCATGGTGGAAAAGTGTAAATTGTGGGTTTTGGAGAACATCAGGTAGGTTTATGAGGACTTCTGGGGCAGATTCATGGTTTTTAGGGTTTTGTTCTGTTTTTTCTAGTGATCCAGTTGTTTTTTGGCATGTTTTTGACGTGTTTTGGGGTCTCCATTGGGTTTCATTGGGTTTCTCGTGGTCATCATGGTGGAAAAGTGTAAATTGTGGGTTTTGGAGAACATCAGGTAGGTTTAGGGGGACTTTTGGGGTGGATTCATGGTATTTGGGATTTTCTTCTGTTTTTTTTGGGGGGGTGATCAAATTCATTTTTGGGGTGTTTTTGACGTGTTTTGGGGTCTCCGTTGGGTTTTGCTGGGTTCTTGTTGGTCATCATGTTGGAAAAGTGTAAATTGCGTGTTTTGGAGAACATCAGGTAGGTTTAGGGTTTTTTTGGTGTGGATCTATGTTTTTGGGGGATTTTCTTCCAGTTTTGGGGGTGATTCCGTTCTTGTTTGGGGTGTTTTTGACGTGTTTTGTGGTCTCTGTTTTGTTTCGTTGTGTTTTCCTTGTTCATTTTGGTGGAAAAGGCTGAATAGTGGGTTTTGGAGAACATCAGGTAGGTTTAGGGTGGTTTTGGGATTTGATCCGTGCTTTTTGGGGATTTTGTTCCAGTTTTGGGGGTGATTCCGTTCTTGTTTGTGGTGTTTTTGATGTGTTTTGGGTTCTCCGTTGGGTTTCGTTGGGTTTTCCGTTGGCATCATGGTGGAAAAGGGTAAATTGTGGGTTTTGGAGAACATCAGGTAGGTTTAGGGGGACTTTTGGGGTGGATTCATGGTATTTGTTTTTTTTTTCTGTTTTTCTGGGGTGATCCCGTTCTTTTTTGGTGTGTTTTTGATGTGTTTTGGGGTCTCCGTTGGGTTTTGTTGGGTTCTTGTTGGTCATCATGTTGGAAAAGTGTAAATTGTGGGTTTTGGAGAATATCAGGTGAGTTTAAGTTTTTCTGGGTGGTGAATCTATGGTTTTGGTTGAATTCTTCTGTTTTTTTTAGCGTTTTCTTCTGTTTTTGGGGTGGTCCCATTCTTTTTTGGGGTGTTTTTGACATATTTTGGGGTCTCCGTTGGTTTTTGTTGGGTTCTTGTTGTTCATCATGGTGAAAACGTGTAAATTGTGGGTATTGGAGAACATCAGGTAGGTTTAGGGGGACTTTTGGGGTGGATCAACGGCTTTTAGGGTTTTCTTTCGGTTTTGGGGGTGATCCCGCTTTTTTTTGTGGTGTTTTTGACGTGTTTTGGGGTTTCCGTTGCGTTTCGTTGATTTCCTAATGTGTTTTAAGTTTGTTGGGAGTGGACTTTGGGATTTGGAGAACATCAGGTAGGTTTAGTGTGTTTTTGGGGTGGATCTACGGTTTTTGGGGTTTTCTTTCTTTTTTAGGGGTTATCCTGTTCTTGTTTGGGGTGTTTTCGACTTGTTTTGGGGTCTCCGTTGGGTTTTAGTTGGATTCTCGTTGGTCGTTAGGGTAAATGGGAGTGGATTGTGGGTTTTGAAGAAGATCAGGTGAGTTTAGGGTGGTTTTGCGGGGAAATTCATAGTGTTTGGTGTTTTTTCTTCTGATCCAGTTCTTTTCTGGGGTGTTTTTGAGGTGTTTTTGGGGTTTCCGTTGGGTTTCGTTGAGTTCCTAATGGGTTTTATGGTGGTTGGGAGTGGACATTTGGATTTGGAGAACATCAGGTACGTTTAGAGTGGTTTTGGGATTGGATCCGTGCTTTTTGGGGTTTTCTTTCGTTTTTGGGGGTGATCCTGTTCTTGTTTTTGGTGTTTTGGACGTGTTTTGGGGTCTCCGTTGGGTTTCGTTGTGTTTTCCGTGGTCATCATGGTGGAAAAGTGTAAATTGTGGGTTTTGGAGAACATCAGGTAGGTTTATGAGGACTTCTGGGGCAGATTCATGGTTTTTAGGGTTTTGTTCTGTTTTTTCTAGTGATCCAGTTGTTTTTTGTCATGTTTTTGACGTGTTTTGGGGTCTCCGTTGGGTTTCATTGGGTTTCTCGTGGTCATCATGGTGGAAAAGTGTAAATTGTGGGTTTTGGAGAACATCAGGTAGATTTAGGGTGTTTTTTGGGTGGATCTATGGTTTTGGAGGATTTTGTTCCAGTTTTGGGGTGATCCAATTCTTTTTTGGGTTTTTTTGGACATGTTTTGGGTTCTCCGTTGGGTTTCGTTGTGTTTTCCGTGGTCATCATGGTGGAAAAGTGTAAATTGTGGGTTTTGGAGAACACCAGGTAGGTTTAGGGGGACTTTTGGGGTGGATTCATGGTATTTGGGGTTTTCTTCTGTTTTTTTGGGGGGGGTGATCGAATTCATTTTTGGGGTGTTTTTGACGTGTTTTGGGGTCTCCGTTGGGTTTTGCTGGGTTCTTGTTGGTCATCATGTTGGAAAAGTGTAAATTGCGGGTTTTGGAGAACATCAGGTAGGTTTACTGTCTTTTTGGGGTGGATCTATGTTTTTGGCGGATTTTCTTCCAGTTTTGGGGGTGATTCCGTTCTTGTTTGGGGTGTTTTTGACGTGTTTTGTGGTCTCTGTTTTGTTTCGTTGTGTTTTCCTTGTTCATTTTGGTGGAAAAGGCTGAATAGTGGGTTTTGGAGAACATCAGGTAGGTTTAGGGTGGTTTTGGGATTTGATCCGTGCATTTTGGGGATTTTGTTCCAGTTTTGGGGGTGATTCCGTTCTTGTTTGTGGTGTTTTTGATGTGTTTTGGGTTCTCCGTTGGGTTTCGTTGGGTTTTCCGTTGGCATCATGGTGGAAAAGGGTAAATTGTGGGTTTTGGAGAACATCAGGTAGGTTTAGGGGGACTTTTGGGGTGGATTCATGGTATTTGTTTTTTTTTTCTGTTTTTCTGGGGTGATCCCGTTCTTTTTTGGTGTGTTTTTGATGTGTTTTGGGGTCTCCGTTGGGTTTTGTTGGTTTCTTGTTGGTCATCATGTTGGAAAAGTGTAAATTGTGGGTTTTGGAGAATATCAGGTGAGTTTAAGTTTTTCTGGGTGGTGAATCTATGGTTTTGGTTGAATTCTTCTGTTTTTTTAGCGTTTTCTTCTGTTTTTGGGGTGGTCCCATTCTTTTTTGGGGTGTTTTTGACATATTTTGGGGTCTCCGTTGGGTTTTGTTGGGTTCTTGTTGTTCATCATGGTGAAAACGTGTAAATTGTGGGTATTGGAGAACATCAGGTAGGTTTAGGGGGACTTTTGGGGTGGATCAACGGCTTTTAGGGTTTTCTTTCGGTTTTGGGGGTGATCCCGCTTTTTTTTTGTGGTGTTTTTGACGTGTTTTGGGGTTTCCGTTGCGTTTCGTTGATTTCCTAATGTGTTTTAAGTTTGTTGGGAGTGGACTTTGGGATTTGGAGAACATCAGGTAGGTTTAGTGTGTTTTTGGGGTGGATCTATGTTTTTTTGGGGTTTTCTTTCTTTTTTAGGGGTTATCCTGTTCTTGTTTGGGGTGTTTTCGACTTGTTTTGGGGTCTCCGTTGGGTTTTAGTTGGATTCTCGTTGGTCGTTAGGGTAAATGGGAGTGGATTGTGGGTTTTGAAGAAGATCAGGTGAGTTTAGGGTGGTTTTGCGGGGAAATTCATAGTGTTTGGTGTTTTTTCTTCTGATCCAGTTCTTTTTTGGGGTGTTTTTGAGGTGTTTTTGGGGTTTCCGTTGGGTTTCGTTGAGTTCCTAATGGGTTTTATGGTGGTTGGGAGTGGACATTTGGATTTGGAGAACATCAGGTACGTTTAGAGTGGTTTTGGGATTGGATCCGTGCTTTTTGGGGTTTTCTTTCGTTTTTGGGGGTGATCCTGTTCTTGTTTGGGGTGTTTTGGACGTGTTTTGGGGTCTCCGTTGGGTTTCGTTGTGTTTTCCGTGGTCATCATGGTGGAAAAGTGTAAATTGTGGGTTTTGGAGAACATCAGGTAGGTTTATGAGGACTTCTGGGGCAGATTCATGGTTTTTAGGGTTTTGTTCTGTTTTTTCTAGTGATCCAGTTGTTTTTTGGCATGTTTTTGACGTGTTTTGGGGTCTCCGTTGGGTTTCATTGGGTTTCTCGTGGTCATCATGGTGGAAAAGTGTAAATTGTGGGTTTTGGAGAACATCAGGTAGATTTAGGGTGTTTTTTGGGTGGATCTATGGTTTTGGAGGATTTTGTTCCAGTTTTGGGGTGATCCAATTCTTTTTTGGGTTTTTTTGGACATGTTTTGGGTTCTCCGTTGGGTTTCGTTGTGTTTTCCGTGGTCATCATGGTGGAAAAGTGTAAATTGTGGGTTTTGGAGAACACCAGGTAGGTTTAGGGGGACTTTTGGGGTGGATTCATGGTATTTGGGGTTTTCTTCTGTTTTTTTGGGGGGGGTGATCGAATTCATTTTTGGGGTGTTTTTGACGTGTTTTGGGGTCTCCGTTGGGTTTTGCTGGGTTCTTGTTGGTCATCATGTTGGAAAAGTGTAAATTGCGGGTTTTGGAGAACATCAGGTAGGTTTACTGTCTTTTTGGGGTGGATCTATGTTTTTGGCGGATTTTCTTCCAGTTTTGGGGGTGATTCCGTTCTTGTTTGGGGTGTTTTTGACGTGTTTTGTGGTCTCTGTTTTGTTTCGTTGTGTTTTCCTTGTTCATTTTGGTGGAAAAGGCTGAATAGTGGGTTTTGGAGAACATCAGGTAGGTTTAGGGTGGTTTTGGGATTTGATCCGTGCATTTTGGGGATTTTGTTCCAGTTTTGGGGGTGATTCCGTTCTTGTTTGTGGTGTTTTTGATGTGTTTTGGGTTCTCCGTTGGGTTTCGTTGGGTTTTCCGTTGGCATCATGGTGGAAAAGGGTAAATTGTGGGTTTTGGAGAACATCAGGTAGGTTTAGGGGGACTTTTGGGGTGGATTCATGGTATTTGTTTTTTTTTTCTGTTTTTCTGGGGTGATCCCGTTCTTTTTTGGTGTGTTTTTGATGTGTTTTGGGGTCTCCGTTGGGTTTTGTTGGTTTCTTGTTGGTCATCATGTTGGAAAAGTGTAAATTGTGGGTTTTGGAGAATATCAGGTGAGTTTAAGTTTTTCTGGGTGGTGAATCTATGGTTTTGGTTGAATTCTTCTGTTTTTTTAGCGTTTTCTTCTGTTTTTGGGGTGGTCCCATTCTTGTTTGGGGTGTTTTTGACATATTTTGGGGTCTCCGTTGGGTTTTGTTGGGTTCTTGTTGTTCATCATGGTGAAAACGTGTAAATTGTGGGTATTGGAGAACATCAGGTAGGTTTAGGGGGACTTTTGGGGTGGATCAACGGCTTTTAGGGTTTTCTTTCGGTTTTGGGGGTGATCCCGCTTTTTTTTTGTGGTGTTTTTGACGTGTTTTGGGGTTTCCGTTGCGTTTCGTTGATTTCCTAATGTGTTTTAAGTTTGTTGGGAGTGGACTTTGGGATTTGGAGAACATCAGGTAAGTTTAGTGTGTTTTTGGGGTGGATCTATGTTTTTTGGGGTTTTCTTTCTTTTTTAGGGGTTATCCTGTTCTTGTTTGGGGTGTTTTCGACTTGTTTTGGGGTCTCCGTTGGGTTTTAGTTGGATTCTCGTTGGTCGTTAGGGTAAATGGGAGTGGATTGTGGGTTTTGAAGAAGATCAGGTGAGTTTAGGGTGGTTTTGCGGGGAAATTCATAGTGTTTGGTGTTTTTTCTTCTGATCCAGTTCTTTTTTGGGGTGTTTTTGAGGTGTTTTTGGGGTTTCCGTTGGGTTTCGTTGAGTTCCTAATGGGTTTTATGGTGGTTGGGAGTGGACATTTGGATTTGGAGAACAACAGGTACGTTTAGAGTGGTTTTGGGATTGGATCCGTGCTTTTTGGGGTTTTCTTTCGTTTTTGGGGGTGATCCTGTTCTTGTTTGGGGTGTTTTGGACGTGTTTTGGGGTCTCCGTTGGGTTTCGTTGTGTTTTCCGTGGTCATCATGGTGGAAAAGTGTAAATTGTGGGTTTTGGAGAACATCAGGTAGGTTTATGAGGACTTCTGGGGCAGATTCATGGTTTTTAGGGTTTTGTTCTGTTTTTTCTAGTGATCCAGTTGTTTTTTGGCATGTTTTTGACGTGTTTTGGGGTCTCCGTTGGGTTTCATTGGGTTTCTCGTGGTCATCATGGTGGAAAAGTGTAAATTGTGGGTTTTGGAGAACATCAGGTAGATTTAGGGTGTTTTTTGGGTGGATCTATGGTTTTGGAGGATTTTGTTCCAGTTTTGGGGTGATCCAATTCTTTTTTGGGTTTTTTTGGACATGTTTTGGGTTCTCCGTTGGGTTTCGTTGTGTTTTCCGTGGTCATCATGGTGGAAAAGTGTAAATTGTGGGTTTTGGAGAACACCAGGTAGGTTTAGGGGGACTTTTGGGGTGGATTCATGGTATTTGGGGTTTTCTTCTGTTTTTTTGGGGGGGGTGATCGAATTCATTTTTGGGGTGTTTTTGACGTGTTTTGGGGTCTCCGTTGGGTTTTGCTGGGTTCTTGTTGGTCATCATGTTGGAAAAGTGTAAATTGCGGGTTTTGGAGAACATCAGGTAGGTTTACTGTCTTTTTGGGGTTGATCTATGTTTTTGGCGGATTTTCTTCCAGTTTTGGGGGTGATTCCGTTCTTGTTTGGGGTGTTTTTGACGTGTTTTGTGGTCTCTGTTTTGTTTCGTTGTGTTTTCCTTGTTCATTTTGGTGGAAAAGGCTGAATAGTGGGTTTTGGAGAACATCAGGTAGGTTTAGGGTGGTTTTGGGATTTGATCCGTGCATTTTGGGGATTTTGTTCCAGTTTTGGGGGTGATTCCGTTCTTGTTTGTGGTGTTTTTGATGTGTTTTGGGTTCTCCGTTGGGTTTCGTTGGGTTTTCCGTTGGCATCATGGTGGAAAAGGGTAAATTGTGGGTTTTGGAGAACATCAGGTAGGTTTAGGGGGACTTTTGGGGTGGATTCATGGTATTTGTTTTTTTTTTCTGTTTTTCTGGGGTGATCCCGTTCTTTTTTGGTGTGTTTTTGATGTGTTTTGGGGTCTCCGTTGGGTTTTGTTGGTTTCTTGTTGGTCATCATATTGGAAAAGTGTAAATTGTGGGTTTTGGAGAATATCAGGTGAGTTTAAGTTTTTCTGGGTGGTGAATCTATGGTTTTGGTTGAATTCTTCTGTTTTTTTAGCGTTTTCTTCTGTTTTTGGGGTGGTCCCATTCTTTTTTGGGGTGTTTTTGACATATTTTGGGGTCTCCGTTGGGTTTTGTTGGGTTCTTGTTGTTCATCATGGTGAAAACGTGTAAATTGTGGGTATTGGAGAACATCAGGTAGGTTTAGGGGGACTTTTGGGGTGGATCAACGGCTTTTAGGGTTTTCTTTCGGTTTTGGGGGTGATCCCACTTTTTTTTGTGGTGTTTTTGACGTGTTTTGGGGTTTCCGTTGCGTTTCGTTGATTTCCTAATGTGTTTTAAGTTTGTTGGGAGTGGACTTTGGGATTTGGAGAACATCAGGTAAGTTTAGTGTGTTTTTGGGGTGGATCTATGTTTTTTGGGGTTTTCTTTCTTTTTTAGGGGTTATCCTGTTCTTGTTTGGGGTGTTTTCGACTTGTTTTGGGGTCTCCGTTGGGTTTTAGTTGGATTCTCGTTGGTCGTTAGGGTAAATGGGAGTGGATTGTGGGTTTTGAAGAAGATCAGGTGAGTTTAGGGTGGTTTTGCGGGGAAATTCATAGTGTTTGGTGTTTTTTCTTCTGATCCAGTTCTTTTCTGGGGTGTTTTTGAGGTGTTTTTGGGGTTTCCGTTGGGTTTCGTTGAGTTCCTAATGGGTTTTATGGTGGTTGGGAGTGGACATTTGGATTTGGAGAACATCAGGTACGTTTAGAGTGGTTTTGGGATTGGATCCGTGCTTTTTGGGGTTTTCTTTCGTTTTGGGGGGTGATCCTGTTCTTGTTTGGGGTGTTTTGGACGTGTTTTGGGGTCTCCGTTGGGTTTCGTTGTGTTTTCCGTGGTCATCATGGTGGAAAAGTGTAAATTGTGGGTTTTGGAGAACATCAGGTAGGTTTATGAAAACTTCTGGGGCAGATTCATGGTTTTTAGGGTTTTGTTCTGTTTTTTCTAGTGATCCAGTTGTTTTTTGGCATGTTTTTGACGTGTTTTGGGGTCTCCGTTGGGTTTCATTGGGTTTCTCGTGGTCATCATGGTGGAAAAGTGTAAATTGTGGGTTTTGGAGAACATCAGGTAGGTTTAGGGGGACTTTTGGGGTGGATTCATGGTATTTGGGATTTTCTTCTGTTTTTTTTGCGGGGGGTGATCGATTTCATTTTTGGGGTGTTTTTGACGTGTTTTGGGGTCTCCGTTGGGTTTTGCTGGGTTCTTGTTGGTCATCATGTTGGAAAAGTGTAAATTGCGTGTTTTGGAGAACATCAGGTAGGTTTACTGTCTTTTTTGGGGTGGATCTATGTTTTTTGCGGATTTTCTTCCAGTTTTGGGGGTGATTCTGTTCTTGTTTGGGGTGTTTTTGACGTGTTTTGTGGTCTCTGTTTTGTTTCGTTGTGTTTTCCTTGTTCATTTTGGTGGAAAAGGCTGAATAGTGGGTTTTGGAGAACATCAGGTAGGTTTAGGGTGGTTTTGGGATTTGATCCGTGCATTTTGGGGATTTTGTTCCAGTTTTGGGGGTGATTCCGTTCTTGTTTGTGGTGTTTTTGATGTGTTTTGGGTTCTCCGTTGGGTTTCGTTGGGTTTTCCGTTGGCATCATGGTGGAAAAGGGTAAATTGTGGGTTTTGGAGAACATCAGGTAGGTTTAGGGGGACTTTTGGGGTGGATTCATGGTATTTGTTTTTTTTTTTCTGTTTTTCTGGGGTGATCCTGTTCTTTTTTGGTGTGTTTTTGATGTGTTTTGGGGTCTCCGTTGGGTTTTGTTGGGTTTTCCGTTGGCATCATGGTGGAAAAGGGTAAATTGTGGGTTTTGGAGAACATCAGGTAGGTTTAGGGGGACTTTTGGGGTGGATTTATGGTATTTGTTTTTTTTTTCTGTTTTTCTGGGGTGATCCCGTTCTTTTTTGGTGTGTTTTTGATGTGTTTTGGGGTCTCCGTAGGGTTTTGTTGGGTTCTTGTTGGTCATCATATTGGAAAAGTGTAAATTGTGGGTTTTGGAGAATATCAGGTGAGTTTAAGTTTTTCTGGGTGGTGAATCTATGGTTTTGGTTGAATTCTTCTGTTTTTTTAGCGTTTTCTTCTGTTTTTGGGGTGGTCCCATTCTTTTTTGGGGTGTTTTTGACATATTTTGGGGTCTCCGTTGGGTTTTGTTGGGTTCTTGTTTTTCATCATGGTGAAAACGTGTAAATTGTGGGTATTGGAGAACATCAGGTAGGTTTAGGGGGACTTTTGGGGTGGATCAACGGCTTTTAGGGTTTTCTTTCGGTTTTGGGGGTGATCCCACTTTTTTTTGTGGTGTTTTTGACGTGTTTTGGGGTTTCCGTTGCGTTTCGTTGATTTCCTAATGTGTTTTAAGTTTGTTGGGAGTGGACTTTGGGATTTGGAGAACATCAGGTAGGTTTAGTGTGTTTTTGGGGTGGATCTATGTTTTTTGGGGTTTTCTTTCTTTTTTAGGGGTTATCCTGTTCTTGTTTGGGGTGTTTTCGACTTGTTTTGGGGTCTCCGTTGGGTTTGAGTTGGATTCTCATTGGTCGTTAAGGTAAATGGGAGTGGATTGTGGGTTTTGAAGAAGATCAGGTGAGTTTAGGGTGGTTTTGCGGGGAAATTCATAGTGTTTGGTGCTTTTTCTTCTGATCCAGTTCTTTTTTGGGGTGTTTTTGAGGTGTTTTTGGGGTTTCCGTTGGGTTTCGTTGAGTTCCTAATGGGTTTTATGGTGGTTGGGAGTGGACATTTGGATTTGGAGAACATCAGGTACGTTTAGAGTGGTTTTGGGATTGGATCCGTGCTTTTTGGGGTTTTCTTTCGTTTTGGGGGGTGATCCTGTTCTTGTTTGGGGTGTTTTGGACGTGTTTTGGGGTCTCCGTTGGGTTTCGTTGTGTTTTCCGTGGTCATCATGGTGGAAAAGTGTAAATTGTGGGTTTTGGAGAACATCAGGTAGGTTTAGGGGGACTTTTGGGGTGGATTCATGGTATTTGGGATTTTCTTCTGTTTTTTTTGGGGGGGTGATCAAATTCATTTTTGGGGTGTTTTTGACGTGTTTTGGGTTCTCCGTTGGGTTTTGCTGGGTTCTTGTTGGTCATCATGTTGGAAAAGTGTAAATTGCGTGTTTTGGAGAACATCAGGTAGGTTTAGGGTTTTTTTGGGGTGGATCTATGTTTTTGGGGGATTTTCTTCCAGTTTTGGGGGTGATTCCGCTCTTGTTTGGGGTGTTTTTGACGTGTTTTGTGGTCTCTGTTTTGTTTCGTTGTGTTTTCCTTGTTCATTTTGGTGGAAAAGGCTGAATAGTGGGTTTTGGAGAACATCAGGTAGGTTTAGGGTGGTTTTGGGATTTGATCCGTGCTTTTTGGGGATTTTGTTCCAGTTTTGGGGGTGATTCCGTTCTTGTTTGTGGTGTTTTTGATGTGTTTTGGGTTCTCCGTTGGGTTTCGTTGGGTTTTCCGTTGGCATCATGGTGGAAAAGGGTAAGTTGCGGGTTTTGGAGAACATCAGGTAGGTTTAGGGGGACTTTTGGGGTGGATTCATGGTATTTGTTTTTTTTTTTCTGTTTTTCTGGGGTGATCCCGTTCTTTTTTGGTGTGTTTTTGATGTGTTTTGGGGTCTCCGTTGGGTTTTGTTGGTTTCTTGTTGGTCATCATTTTGGAAAAGTGTAAATTGTGGGTTTTGGAGAATATCAGGTGAGTTTAAGTTTTTCTGGGTGGTGAATCTATGGTTTTGGTTGAATTCTTCTGTTTTTTTAGCGTTTTCTTCTCTTTTTGGGGTGGTCCCATTCTTGTTTGGGGTGTTTTTGACATATTTTGGGGTCTCCGTTGGGTTTTGTTGGGTTCTTGTTGTTCATCATGGTGAAAACGTGTAAATTGTGGGTATTGGAGAACATCAGGTAGGTTTAGGGGGACTTTTGGGGTGGATCAACGGCTTTTAGGGTTTTCTTTCGGTTTTGGGGGTGATCCCGCTTTTTTTTGTGGTGTTTTTGACGTGTTTTGGGGTTTCCGTTGCGTTTCGTTGATTTCCTAATGTGTTTTAAGTTTGTTGGGAGTGGACTTTGGGATTTGGAGAACATCAGGTAGGTTTAGTGTGTTTTTGGGGTGGATCTATGGTTTTTGGGGTTTTCTTTCTTTTTTAGGGGTTATCCTGTTCTTGTTTGGGGTGTTTTCGACTTGTTTTGGGGTCTCCGTTGGGTTTTAGTTGGATTCTCGTTGGTCGTTAGGGTAAATGGGAGTGGATTGTGGGTTTTGAAGAAGATCAGGTGAGTTTAGGGTGGTTTTGCGGGGAAATTCATAGTGTTTGGTGTTTTTTCTTCTGATCCAGTTCTTTTCTGGGGTGTTTTTGAGGTGTTTTTGGGGTTTCCGTTGTGTTTCGTTGAGTTCCTAATGGGTTTTATGGTGGTTGGGAGTGGACATTTGGATTTGGAGAACATCAGGTACGTTTAGAGTGGTTTTGGGATTGGATCCGTGCTTTTTGGGGTTTTCTTTCGTTTTTGGGGGTGATCCTGTTCTTGTTTGGGGTGTTTTGGACGTGTTTTGGGTTCTCCGTTGGGTTTCGTTGTGTTTTCCGTGGTCATCATGGTGGAAAAGGGTAAATTGTGGGTTTTGGAGAACATCAGGTAGGTTTAGGGGGACTTTTGGGGTGGATTCATGGTATTTGTTTTTTTTTTTCTGTTTTTCTGGGGTGATCCCGTTCTTTTTTGGTGTGTTTTTGATGTGTTTTGGGTTCTCCGTTGGGTTTTGTTGGGTTCTTGTTGTTCATCATGGTGAAAACGTGTAAATTGTGGGTTTTGGAGAATATCAGGTGAGTTTAAGTTTTTCTGGGTGGTGAATCTATGGTTTTGGTTGAATTCTTCTGTTTTTTTTTAGCGTTTTCTTCTGTTTTTGGGGTGGTCCCATTCTTTTTTGGGGTGTTTTTGACATATTTTGGGGTCTCCGTTGGGTTTTGTTGGGTTCTTGTTGTTCATCATGGTGAAAACGTGTAAATTGTGGGTATTGGAAAACATCAGGTAGGTTTAGGGGGACTTTTGGGGTGGATCAACGGCTTTTAGGGTTTTCTTTCGGTTTTGGGGGTGATCCCGCTTTTTTTTGTGGTGTTTTTGACGTGTTTTGGGGTTTCCGTTGCGTTTCGTTGATTTCCTAATGTGTTTTAAGTTTGTTGGGAGTGGACTTTGGGATTTGGAGAACATCAGGTAGGTTTAGTGTGTTTTTGGGGTGGATCTATGGTTTTGGGGGTTTTCTTTCTTTTTTAGGGGTTATCCTGTTCTTGTTTGGGGTGTTTTCGACTTGTTTTGGGGTCTCCGTTGGGTTTTAGTTGGATTCTCGTTGGTCGTTAAGGTAAATGGGAGTGGATTGTGGGTTTTGAAGAAGATCAGGTGAGTTTAGGGTGGTTTTGCGGGGAAATTCATAGTGTTTGGTGTTTTTTCTTCTGATCCAGTTCTTTTCTGGGGTGTTTTTGAGGTGTTTTGGGGGTTTCCGTTGGGTTTCGTTGAGTTCCTAATGGGTTTTATGGTGGTTGGGAGTGGACATTTGGATTTGGAGAACATCAGGTACGTTTAGAGTGGTTTTGGGATTGGATCCGTGCTTTTTGGGGTTTTCTTTCGTTTTTGGGGGTGATCCTGTTCTTGTTTGGGGTGTTTTGGACGTGTTTTGGGTTCTCCGTTGGGTTTCGTTGTGTTTTCCGTGGTCATCATGCTGGAAAAGTGTTAATTGTGGCTTTTGGAGAACATCAGGTAGGTTTATGAGGACTTCTGGGGCAGATTCATGGTTTTTAGGGGTTTCTTCTGTTGTTTTTCTACTGATCCAGTTGTTTTTTGGCGTGTTTTTGATGTGTTTTGGGGTCTCCGTTGGGTTTCATTGGGTTTTTCGTGGTCATCATGGTGGAAAAGTTTAAATTGTGGGTTTTGGAGAACATCAGGTAGATTTAGGGTGTTTTTTGGGTGGATCTATGGTTTTGGAGGATTTTGTTCCAGTTTTGGGGTGATCCAATTCTTTTTTGGGGTGTTTTGGACATGTTTTGGGTTCTCCGTTGGGTTTCGTTGTGTTTTCCGTGGTCATCATGGTGGAAAAGTGTAAATTGTGGGTTTTGGAGAAATCAGGTAGGTTTAGGGGGACTTTTGGGGTGGATTCATGGTATTTGGGGTTTTCTTCTGTTTTTTTGGGGGAGGTGATCGAATTCATTTTTGGCATGTTTTTGACGTGTTTTGGGGTCTCCGTTGGGTTTTGCTGGGTTCTTGTTGGTCATCATGTTGGAAAAGTGTAAATTGCGGGTTTTGGAGAACATCAGGTAGGTTTACTGTCTTTTTGGGGTGGATCTATGTTTTTGGGGGATTTTCTTCCAGTTTTGGGGGTGATTCCGTTCTTGTTTGGGGTGTTTTTGACGTGTTTTGTGGTCTCTGTTTTGTTTCGTTGTGTTTTCCTTGTTCATTTTGGTGGAAAAGGCTGAATAGTGGGTTTTGGAGAACATCAGGTAGGTTTAGGGTGGTTTTGGGATTTGATCCGTGCTTTTTGGGGATTTTGTTCCAGTTTTGGGGGTGATTCCGTTCTTGTTTGTGGTGTTTTTGATGTGTTTTGGGTTCTCCGTTGGGTTTCGTTGGGTTTTCCGTTGGCATCATGGTGGAAAAGGGTAAATTGTGGGTTTTGGAGAACATCAGGTAGGTTTAGGGGGACTTTTGGGGTGGATTCATGGTATTTGTTTTTTTTTTTCTGTTTTTCTGGGGTGATCCCGTTCTTTTTTGGTGTGTTTTTGATGTGTTTTGGGGTCTCCGTTGGGTTTTGTTGGGTTCTTGTTGGTCATCATGTTGGAAAAGTGTAAATTGTGGGTTTTGGAGAATATCAGGTGAGTTTAAGTTTTTCTGGGTGGTGAATCTATGGTTTTGGTTGAATTCTTCTGTTTTTTTTTTAGCGTTTTCTTCTGTTTTTGGGGTGGTCCCATTCTTTTTTGGGGTGTTTTTGACATATTTTGGGGTCTCCGTTGGGTTTTGTTGGGTTCTTGTTGTTCATCATGGTGAAAACGTGTAAATTGTGGGTATTGGAGAACATCAGGTAGGTTTAGGGGGACTTTTGGGGTGGATCAACGGCTTTTAGGGTTTTCTTTCGGTTTTGGGGGTGATCCCGGTTTTTTTTGTGGTGTTTTTGACGTGTTTTGGGGTTTCCGTTGCGTTTCGTTGATTTCCTAATGTGTTTTAAGTTTGTTGGGAGTGGACTTTGGGATTTGGAGAACATCAGGTAGGTTTAGTGTGTTTTTGGGGTGGATCTATGGTTTTGGGGGTTTTCTTTCTTTTTTAGGGGTTATCCTGTTCTTGTTTGGGGTGTTTTCGACTTGTTTTGGGGTCTCCGTTGGGTTTTAGTTGGATTCTCGTTGGTCGTTAGGGTAAATGGGAGTGGATTGTGGGTTTTGAAGAAGATCAGGTGAGTTTAGGGTGGTTTTGCGGGGAAATTCATAGTGTTTGGTGTTTTTTCTTCTGATCCAGTTCTTTTCTGGGGTGTTTTTGAGGTGTTTTTGGGGTTTCCGTTGTGTTTCGTTGAGTTCCTAATGGGTTTTATGGTGGTTGGGCGTGGACATTTGGATTTGGAGAACATCAGGTACGTTTAGAGTGGTTTTGGGATTGGATCCGTGCTTTTTGGGGTTTTCTTTCGTTTTGGGGGGTGATCCTGTTCTTGTTTGGGGTGTTTTGGACGTGTTTTGGGTTCTCCGTTGGGTTTCGTTGTGTTTTCCGTGGTCATCATGGTGGAAAAGGGTAAATTGTGGGTTTTGGAGAACATCAGGTAGGTTTAGGGGGATTTTTGGGGTGGATTCATGGTATTTGTTTTTTTTTTCTGTTTTTCTGGGGTGATCCCGTTCTTTTTTGGTGTGTTTTTGATGTGTTTTGGGTTCTCCGTTGGGTTTTGTTGGGTTCTTGTTGTTCATCATGGTGAAAACGTGTAAATTGTGGGTTTTGGAGAATATCAGGTGAGTTTAAGTTTTTCTGGGTGGTGAATCTATGGTTTTGGTTGAATTCTTCTGTTTTTTTTTAGCGTTTTCTTCTGTTTTTGGGGTGGTCCCATTCTTTTTTGGGGTGTTTTTGACATATTTTGGGGTCTCCGTTGGGTTTTGTTGGGTTCTTGTTGTTCATCATGGTGAAAACGTGTAAATTGTGGGTATTGGAGAACATCAGGTAGGTTTAGGGGGACTTTTGGGGTGGATCAACGGCTTTTAGGGTTTTCTTTCGGTTTTGGGGGTGATCCCGGTTTTTTTTGTGGTGTTTTTGACGTGTTTTGGGGTTTCCGTTGCGTTTCGTTGATTTCCTAATGTGTTTTAAGTTTGTTGGGAGTGGACTTTGGGATTTGGAGAACATCAGGTAGGTTTAGTGTGTTTTTGGGGTGGATCTATGGTTTTGGGGGTTTTCTTTCTTTTTTAGGGGTTATCCTGTTCTTGTTTGGGGTGTTTTCGACTTGTTTTGGGGTCTCCGTTGGGTTTTAGTTGGATTCTCGTTGGTCGTTAAGGTAAATGGGAGTGGATTGTGGGTTTTGAAGAAGATCAGGTGAGTTTAGGGTGGTTTTGCGGGGAAATTCATAGTGTTTGGTGTTTTTTCTTCTGATCCAGTTCTTTTCTGGGGTGTTTTTGAGGTGTTTTTGGGGTTTCCGTTGGGTTTCGTTGAGTTCCTAATGGGTTTTATGGTGGTTGGGAGTGGACATTTGGATTTGGAGAACATCAGGTACGTTTAGAGTGGTTTTGGGATTGGATCCGTGCTTTTTGGGGTTTTCTTTCGTTTTTGGGGGTGATCCTGTTCTTGTTTGGGGTGTTTTGGACGTGTTTTGGGTTCTCCGTTGGGTTTCGTTGTGTTTTCCGTGGTCATCATGCTGGAAAAGTGTTAATTGTGGCTTTTGGAGAACATCAGGTAGGTTTATGAGGACTTCTGGGGCAGATTCATGGTTTTTAGGGGTTTCTTCTGTTGTTTTTCTACTGATCCAGTTGTTTTTTGGCGTGTTTTTGATGTGTTTTGGGGTCTCCGTTGGGTTTCATTGGGTTTTTCGTGGTCATCATGGTGGAAAAGTTTAAATTGTGGGTTTTGGAGAACATCAGGTAGATTTAGGGTGTTTTTTGGGTGGATCTATGGTTTTGGAGGATTTTGTTCCAGTTTTGGGGTGATCCAATTCTTTTTTGGGGTGTTTTGGACATGTTTTGGGTTCTCCGTTGGGTTTCGTTGTGTTTTCCGTGGTCATCATGGTGGAAAAGTGTAAATTGTGGGTTTTGGAGAAATCAGGTAGGTTTAGGGGGACTTTTGGGGTGGATTCATGGTATTTGGGGTTTTCTTCTGTTTTTTTGGGGGAGGTGATCGAATTCATTTTTGGCATGTTTTTGACGTGTTTTGGGGTCTCCGTTGGGTTTTGCTGGGTTCTTGTTGGTCATCATGTTGGAAAAGTGTAAATTGCGGGTTTTGGAGAACATCAGGTAGGTTTACTGTCTTTTTGGGGTGGATCTATGTTTTTGGGGGATTTTCTTCCAGTTTTGGGGGTGATTCCGTTCTTGTTTGGGGTGTTTTTGACGTGTTTTGTGGTCTCTGTTTTGTTTCGTTGTGTTTTCCTTGTTCATTTTGGTGGAAAAGGCTGAATAGTGGGTTTTGGAGAACATCAGGTAGGTTTAGGGTGGTTTTGGGATTTGATCCGTGCTTTTTGGGGATTTTGTTCCAGTTTTGGGGGTGATTCCGTTCTTGTTTGTGGTGTTTTTGATGTGTTTTGGGTTCTCCGTTGGGTTTCGTTGGGTTTTCCGTTGGCATCATGGTGGAAAAGGGTAAATTGTGGGTTTTGGAGAACATCAGGTAGGTTTAGGGGGACTTTTGGGGTGGATTCATGGTATTTGTTTTTTTTTTTTCTGTTTTTCTGGGGTGATCCCGTTCTTTTTTGGTGTGTTTTTGATGTGTTTTGGGGTCTCCGTTGGGTTTTGTTGGGTTTTTGTTGGTCATCATGTTGGAAAAGTGTAAATTGTGGGTTTTGGAGAATATCAGGTGAGTTTAAGTTTTTCTGGGTGGTGAATCTATGGTTTTGGTTGAATTCTTCTGTTTTTTTTTTTTAGCGTTTTCTTCTGTTTTTGGGGTGGTCCCATTCTTTTTTGGGGTGTTTTTGACATATTTTGGGGTCTCCGTTGGGTTTTGTTGGGTTCTTGTTGTTCATCATGGTGAAAACGTGTAAATTGTGGGTATTGGAGAACATCAGGTAGGTTTAGGGGGACTTTTGGGGTGGATCAACGGCTTTTAGGGTTTTCTTTCGGTTTTGGGGGTGATCCCGCTTTTTTTTGTGGTGTTTTTGACGTGTTTTGGGGTTTCCGTTGCGTTTCGTTGATTTCCTAATGTGTTTTAAGTTTGTTGGGAGTGGACTTTGGGATTTGGAGAACATCAGGTAGGTTTAGTGTGTTTTTGGGGTGGATCTATGGTTTTGGGGGTTTTCTTTCTTTTTTAGGGGTTATCCTGTTCTTGTTTGGGGTGTTTTCGACTTGTTTTGGGGTCTCCGTTGAGTTTTAGTTGGATTCTCGTTGGTCGTTAAGGTAAATGGGAGTGGATTGTGGGTTTTGAAGAAGATCAGGTGAGTTTAGGGTGGTTTTGCGGGGAAATTCATAGTGTTTGGTGTTTTTTCTTCTGATCCAGTTCTTTTCTGGGGTGTTTTTGAGGTGTTTTTGGGGTTTCCGTTGGGTTTCGTTGAGTTCCTAATGGGTTTTATGGTGGTTGGGAGTGGACATTTGGATTTGGAGAACATCAGGTACGTTTAGAGTGGTTTTGGGATTGGATCCGTGCTTTTTGGGGTTTTCTTTCGTTTTTGGGGGTGATCCTGTTCTTGTTTGGGGTGTTTTGGACGTGTTTTGGGTTCTCCGTTGGGTTTCGTTGTGTTTTCCGTGGTCATCATGCTGGAAAAGTGTTAATTGTGGCTTTTGGAGAACATCAGGTAGGTTTATGAGGACTTCTGGGGCAGATTCATGGTTTTTAGGGCTTTCTTCTGTTGTTTTTCTACTGATCCAGTTGTTTTTTGGCGTGTTTTTGATGTGTTTTGGGGTCTCCGTTGGGTTTCATTGGGTTTTTCGTGGTCATCATGGTGGAAAAGTTTAAATTGTGGGTTTTGGAGAACATCAGGTAGATTTAGGGTGTTTTTTGGGTGGATCTATGGTTTTGGAGGATTTTGTTCCAGTTTTGGGGTGATCCAATTCTTTTTTGGGGTGTTTTGGACATGTTTTGGGTTCTCCGTTGGGTTTCGTTGTGTTTTCCGTGGTCATCATGGTGGAAAAGTGTAAATTGTGGGTTTTGGAGAAATCAGGTAGGTTTAGGGGGACTTTTGGGGTGGATTCATGGTATTTGGGGTTTTCTTCTGTTTTTTTGGGGGAGGTGATCGAATTCATTTTTGGCATGTTTTTGACGTGTTTTGGGGTCTCCGTTGGGTTTTGCTGGGTTCTTGTTGGTCATCATGTTGGAAAAGTGTAAATTGCGGGTTTTGGAGAACATCAGGTAGGTTTACTGTCTTTTTGGGGTGGATCTATGTTTTTGGGGGATTTTCTTCCAGTTTTGGGGGTGATTCCGTTCTTGTTTGGGGTGTTTTTGACGTGTTTTGTGGTCTCTGTTTTGTTTCGTTGTGTTTTCCTTGTTCATTTTGGTGGAAAAGGCTGAATAGTGGGTTTTGGAGAACATCAGGTAGGTTTAGGGTGGTTTTGGGATTTGATCCGTGCTTTTTGGGGATTTTGTTCCAGTTTTGGGGGTGATTCCGTTCTTGTTTGTGGTGTTTTTGATGTGTTTTGGGTTCTCCGTTGGGTTTCGTTGGGTTTTCCGTTGGCATCATGGTGGAAAAGGGTAAATTGTGGGTTTTGGAGAACATCAGGTAGGTTTAGGGGGACTTTTGGGGTGGATTCATGGTATTTGTTTTTTTTTTTTCTGTTTTTCTGGGGTGATCCCGTTCTTTTTTGGTGTGTTTTTGATGTGTTTTGGGGTCTCCGTTGGGTTTTGTTGGGTTTTTGTTGGTCATCATGTTGGAAAAGTGTAAATTGTGGGTTTTGGAGAATATCAGGTGAGTTTAAGTTTTTCTGGGTGGTGAATCTATGGTTTTGGTTGAATTCTTCTGTTTTTTTTTTAGCGTTTTCTTCTGTTTTTGGGGTGGTCCCATTCTTTTTTGGGGTGTTTTTGACATATTTTGGGGTCTCCGTTGGGTTTTGTTGGGTTCTTGTTGTTCATCATGGTGAAAACGTGTAAATTGTGGGTATTGGAGAACATCAGGTAGGTTTAGGGGGACTTTTGGGGTGGATCAACGGCTTTTAGGGTTTTCTTTCGGTTTTGGGGGTGATCCCGCTTTTTTTTGTGGTGTTTTTGACGTGTTTTGGGGTTTCCGTTGCGTTTCGTTGATTTCCTAATGTGTTTTAAGTTTGTTGGGAGTGGACTTTGGGATTTGGAGAACATCAGGTAGGTTTAGTGTGTTTTTGGGGTGGATCTATGGTTTTGGGGGTTTTCTTTCTTTTTTAGGGGTTATCCTGTTCTTGTTTGGGGTGTTTTCGACTTGTTTTGGGGTCTCAGTTGAGTTTTAGTTGGATTCTCGTTGGTCGTTAAGGTAAATGGGAGTGGATTGTGGGTTTTGAAGAAGATCAGGTGAGTTTAGGGTGGTTTTGCGGGGAAATTCATAGTGTTTGGTGTTTTTTCTTCTGATCCAGTTCTTTTCTGGGGTGTTTTTGAGGTGTTTTTGGGGTTTCCGTTGGGTTTCGTTGAGTTCCTAATGGGTTTTATGGTGGTTGGGAGTGGACATTTGGATTTGGAGAACATCAGGTACGTTTAGAGTGGTTTTGGGATTGGATCCGTGCTTTTTGGGGTTTTCTTTCGTTTTTGGGGGTGATCCTGTTCTTGTTTGGGGTGTTTTGGACGTGTTTTGGGTTCTCCGTTGGGTTTCGTTGTGTTTTCCGTGGTCATCATGCTGGAAAAGTGTAAATTGTTGGTTTTGGAGAACATCAGGTAGGTTTATGAGGACTTCTGGGGCAGATTCATGGTTTTTAGGGCTTTCTTCTGTTGTTTTTCTACTGATCCAGTTGTTTTTTGGCGTGTTTTTGATGTGTTTTGGGGTCTCCGTTGGGTTTCATTGGGTTTTTCGTGGTCATCATGGTGGAAAAGTTTAAATTGTGGGTTTTGGAGAACATCAGGTAGATTTAGGGTGTTTTTTGGGTGGATCTATGGTTTTGGAGGATTTTGTTCCAGTTTTGGGGTGATCCAATTCTTTTTTGGGGTGTTTTGGACATGTTTTGGGTTCTCCGTTGGGTTTCGTTGTGTTTTCCGTGGTCATCATGGTGGAAAAGTGTAAATTGTGGGTTTTGGAGAAATCAGGTAGGTTTAGGGGGACTTTTGGGGTGGATTCATGGTATTTGGGGTTTTCTTCTGTTTTTTTGGGGGAGGTGATCGAATTCATTTTTGGCATGTTTTTGACGTGTTTTGGGGTCTCCGTTGGGTTTTGCTGGGTTCTTGTTGGTCATCATGTTGGAAAAGTGTAAATTGCGGGTTTTGGAGAACATCAGGTAGGTTTACTGTCTTTTTGGGGTGGATCTATGTTTTTGGGGGATTTTCTTCCAGTTTTGGGGGTGATTCCGTTCTTGTTTGGGGTGTTTTTGACGTGTTTTGTGGTCTCTGTTTTGTTTCGTTGTGTTTTCCTTGTTCATTTTGGTGGAAAAGGCTGAATAGTGGGTTTTGGAGAACATCAGGTAGGTTTAGGGTGGTTTTGGGATTTGATCCGTGCTTTTTGGGGATTTTGTTCCAGTTTTGGGGGTGATTCCGTTCTTGTTTGTGGTGTTTTTGATGTGTTTTGGGTTCTCCGTTGGGTTTCGTTGGGTTTTCCGTTGGCATCATGGTGGAAAAGGGTAAATTGTGTGTTTTGGAGAACATCAGGTAGGTTTAGGGGGACTTTTGGGGTGGATTCATGGTATTTGTTTTTTTTTTCTGTTTTTCTGGGGTGATCCCGTTCTTTTTTGGTGTGTTTTTGATGTGTTTTGGGGTCTCCGTTGGGTTTTGTTGGGTTTTTGTTGGTCATCATGTTGGAAAAGTGTAAATTGTGGGTTTTGGAGAATATCAGGTGAGTTTAAGTTTTTCTGGGTGGTGAATCTATGGTTTTGGTTGAATTCTTCTGTTTTTTTAGCGTTTTCTTCTGTTTTTGGGGTGGTCCCATTCTTTTTTGGGGTGTTTTTGACATATTTTGGGGTCTCCGTTGGGTTTTGTTGGGTTCTTGTTGTTCATCATGGTGAAAACGTGTAAATTGTGGGTATTGGAGAACATCAGGTAGGTTTAGGGGGACTTTTGGGGTGGATCAACGGCTTTTAGGGTTTTCTTTCGGTTTTGGGGGTGATCCCGGTTTTTTTTGTGGTGTTTTTGACGTGTTTTGGGGTTTCCGTTGCGTTTCGTTGATTTCCTAATGTGTTTTAAGTTTGTTGGGAGTGGACTTTGGGATTTGGAGAACATCAGGTAGGTTTAGTGTGTTTTTGGGGTGGATCTATGGTTTTGGGGGTTTTCTTTCTTTTTTAGGGGTTATCCTGTTCTTGTTTGGGGTGTTTTCGACTTGTTTTGGGGTCTCCGTTGAGTTTTAGTTGGATTCTCGTTGGTCGTTAAGGTAAATGGGAGTGGATTGTGGGTTTTGAAGAAGATCAGGTGAGTTTAGGGTGGTTTTGCGGGGAAATTCATAGTGTTTGGTGTTTTTTCTTCTGATCCAGTTCTTTTTTGGGGTGTTTTTGAGGTGTTTTGGGGGTTTCCGTTGGGTTTCGTTGAGTTCCTAATGGGTTTTATGGTGGTTGGGAGTGGACATTTGGATTTGGAGAACATCAGGTACGTTTAGAGTGGTTTTGGGATTGGATCCGTGCTTTTTGGGGTTTTCTTTCGTTTTTGGGGGTGATCCTGTTCTTGTTTGGGGTGTTTTGGACGTGTTTTGGGTTCTCCGTTGGGTTTTGTTGGGTTTTCCGTGGTCATCATGCTGGAAAAGTGTAAATTGTTGGTTTTGGAGAACATCAGGTAGGTTTATGAGGACTTCTGGGGCAGATTCATGGTTTTTAGGGTTTTCTTCTGTTGTTTTTCTAGTGATCCAGTTGTTTTTGTCATGTTTTTGACGTGTTTTGGGGTCTCCGTTGGGTTTCATTGGGTTTTTCGTGGTCATCATGGTGGAAAAGTTTAAATTGTGGGTTTTGGAGAACATCAGGTAGATTTAGGGTGTTTTTTGGGTGGATCTATGGTTTTGGAGGATTTTGTTCCAGTTTTGGGGTGATCCAATTCTTTTTGGGGGTGTTTTGGACATGTTTTGGGTTCTCCGTTGGGTTTCGTTGTGTTTTCCGTGGTCATCATGGTGGAAAAGTGTAAATTGTGGGTTTTGGAGAACATCAGGTAGGTTTAGGGGGACTTTTGGGGTGGATTCATGGTATTTGGGGTTTTCTTCTGTTTTTTTGGGGGGGGTGATCGAATTCATTTTTGGGGTGTTTTTGACGTGTTTTGGGGTCTCCGTTGGGTTTTGCTGGGTTCTTGTTGGTCATCATGTTGGAAAAGTGTAAATTGCGGGTTTTGGAGAACATCAGGTAGGTTTACTGTCTTTTTGGGGTGGATCTATGTTTTTGGGGGATTTTCTTCCAGTTTTGGGGGTGATTCCGTTCTTGTTTGGGGTGTTTTTGACGTGTTTTGTGGTCTGTGTTTTGTTTCGTTGTGTTTTCCTTGTTCATTTTGGTGGAAAAGGCTGAATAGTGGGTTTTGGAGAACATCAGGTAGGTTTAGGGTGGTTTTGGGATTTGATCCGTGCTTTTTGGGGATTTTGTTCCAGTTTTGGGGGTGATTCCGTTCTTGTTTGTGGTGTTTTTGATGTGTTTTGGGTTCTCCGTTGGGTTTCGTTGGGTTTTCCGTTGGCATCATGGTGGAAAAGGGTAAATTGCGGGTTTTGGAGAACATCAGGTAGGTTTAGGGGGACTTTTGGGGTGGATTCATGGTATTTGTTTTTTTTTTTTCTGTTTTTCTGGGGTGATCCCGTTCTTTTTTGGTGTGTTTTTGATGTGTTTTGGGGTCTCCGTTGGGTTTTGTTGGGTTCTTGTTGGTCATCATGTTGGAAAAGTGTAAATTGTGGGTTTTGGAGAATATCAGGTGAGTTTAAGTTTTTCTGGGTGGTGAATCTATGGTTTTGGTTGAATTCTTCTGTTTTTTTAGCGTTTTCTTCTGTTTTTGGGGTGGTCCCATTCTTTTTTGGGGTGTTTTTGACATATTTTGGGGTCTCCGTTGGGTTTTGTTGGGTTCTTGTTGTTCATCATGGTGAAAACGTGTAAATTGTGGGTATTGGAGAACATCAGGTAGGTTTAGGGGGACTTTTGGGGTGGATCAACGGCTTTTAGGGTTTTCTTTCGGTTTTGGGGGTGATCCCGGTTTTTTTTGTGGTGTTTTTGACGTGTTTTGGGGTTTCCGTTGCGTTTCGTTGATTTCCTAATGTGTTTTAAGTTTGTTGGGAGTGGACTTTGGGATTTGGAGAACATCAGGTAGGTTTAGTGTGTTTTTGGGGTGGATCTATGGTTTTGGGGGTTTTCTTTCTTTTTTAGGGGTTATCCTGTTCTTGTTTGGGGTGTTTTCGACTTGTTTTGGGGTCTCCGTTGAGTTTTAGTTGGATTCTCGTTGGTCGTTAAGGTAAATGGGAGTGGATTGTGGGTTTTGAAGAAGATCAGGTGAGTTTAGGGTGGTTTTGCGGGGAAATTCATAGTGTTTGGTGTTTTTTCTTCTGATCCAGTTCTTTTTTGGGGTGTTTTTGAGGTGTTTTGGGGGTTTCCGTTGGGTTTCGTTGAGTTCCTAATGGGTTTTATGGTGGTTGGGAGTGGACATTTGGATTTGGAGAACATCAGGTACGTTTAGAGTGGTTTTGGGATTGGATCCGTGCTTTTTGGGGTTTTCTTTCGTTTTTGGGGGTGATCCTGTTCTTGTTTGGGGTGTTTTGGACGTGTTTTGGGTTCTCCGTTGGGTTTTGTTGGGTTTTCCGTGGTCATCATGCTGGAAAAGTGTAAATTGTTGGTTTTGGAGAACATCAGGTAGGTTTATGAGGACTTCTGGGGCAGATTCATGGTTTTTAGGGTTTTCTTCTGTTGTTTTTCTAGTGATCCAGTTGTTTTTGTCATGTTTTTGACGTGTTTTGGGGTCTCCGTTGGGTTTCATTGGGTTTTTCGTGGTCATCATGGTGGAAAAGTTTAAATTGTGGGTTTTGGAGAACATCAGGTAGATTTAGGGTGTTTTTTGGGTGGATCTATGGTTTTGGAGGATTTTGTTCCAGTTTTGGGGTGATCCAATTCTTTTTGGGGGTGTTTTGGACATGTTTTGGGTTCTCCGTTGGGTTTCGTTGTGTTTTCCGTGGTCATCATGGTGGAAAAGTGTAAATTGTGGGTTTTGGAGAACATCAGGTAGGTTTAGGGGGACTTTTGGGGTGGATTCATGGTATTTGGGGTTTTCTTCTGTTTTTTTGGGGGGGGTGATCGAATTCATTTTTGGGGTGTTTTTGACGTGTTTTGGGGTCTCCGTTGGGTTTTGCTGGGTTCTTGTTGGTCATCATGTTGGAAAAGTGTAAATTGCGGGTTTTGGAGAACATCAGGTAGGTTTACTGTCTTTTTGGGGTGGATCTATGTTTTTGGGGGATTTTCTTCCAGTTTTGGGGGTGATTCCGTTCTTGTTTGGGGTGTTTTTGACGTGTTTTGTGGTCTGTGTTTTGTTTCGTTGTGTTTTCCTTGTTCATTTTGGTGGAAAAGGCTGAATAGTGGGTTTTGGAGAACATCAGGTAGGTTTAGGGTGGTTTTGGGATTTGATCCGTGCTTTTTGGGGATTTTGTTCCAGTTTTGGGGGTGATTCCGTTCTTGTTTGTGGTGTTTTTGATGTGTTTTGGGTTCTCCGTTGGGTTTCGTTGGGTTTTCCGTTGGCATCATGGTGGAAAAGGGTAAATTGCGGGTTTTGGAGAACATCAGGTAGGTTTAGGGGGACTTTTGGGGTGGATTCATGGTATTTGTTTTTTTTTTTTCTGTTTTTCTGGGGTGATCCCGTTCTTTTTTGGTGTGTTTTTGATGTGTTTTGGGGTCTCCGTTGGGTTTTGTTGGGTTCTTGTTGGTCATCATGTTGGAAAAGTGTAAATTGTGGGTTTTGGAGAATATCAGGTGAGTTTAAGTTTTTCTGGGTGGTGAATCTATGGTTTTGGTTGAATTCTTCTGTTTTTTTAGCGTTTTCTTCTGTTTTTGGGGTGGTCCCATTCTTTTTTGGGGTGTTTTTGACATATTTTGGGGTCTCCGTTGGGTTTTGTTGGGTTCTTGTTGTTCATCATGGTGAAAACGTGTAAATTGTGGGTATTGGAGAACATCAGGTAGGTTTAGGGGGACTTTTGGGGTGGATCAACGGCTTTTAGGGTTTTCTTTCGGTTTGGGGGGTTATCCTGTTCTTGTTTGGGGTGTTTTTGACGTGTTTTGGGGTTTCCGTTGCGTTTCGTTGATTTCCTAATGTGTTTTAAGTTTGTTGGGAGTGGACTTTGGGATTTGGAGAACATCAGGTAGGTTTAGTGTGTTTTTGGGGTGGATCTATGTTTTTTGGGGTTTTCTTTCTTTTTTAGGGGTTATCCTGTTCTTGTTTGGGGTGTTTTCGACTTGTTTTGGGGTCTCCGTTGGGTTTTAGTTGGATTCTCGTTGGTCGTTAGGGTAAATGGGAGTGGATTGTGGGTTTTGAAGAAGATCAGGTGAGTTTAGGGTGGTTTTGCGGGGAAATTCATAGTGTTTGGTGTTTTTTCTTCTGATCCAGTTCTTTTTTGGGGTGTTTTTGAGGTGTTTTTGGGGTTTCCGTTGGGTTTCGTTGAGTTCCTAATGGGTTTTATGGTGGTTGGGAGTGGACATTTGGATTTGGAGAACATCAGGTACGTTTAGAGTGGTTTTGGGATTGGATCCATGCTTTTTGGGGTTTTCTTTCGTTTTTGGGGGTGATCCTGTTCTTGTTTGGGGTGTTTTGGACGTGTTTTGGGTTCTCCGTTGGGTTTTGTTGGGTTTTCCGTGGTCATCATGGTGGAAAAGTGTAAATTGTGGGTTTTGGAGAACATCAGGTAGGTTTATGAGGACTTCTGGGGCAGATTCATGGTTTTTAGGGTTTTGTTCTGTTTTTTTCTAGTGATCCAGTTGTTTTTTGTCATGTTTTTGACGTGTTTTGGGGTCTCCGTTGGGTTTCATTGGGTTTCTCGTGGTCATCATGGTGGAAAAGTGTAAATTGTGGGTTTTGGAGAACATCAGGTAGGTTTAGGGGGACTTTTGGGGTGGATTCATGGTATTTGGGATTTTCTTCTGTTTTTTTGGGGGGGGTGATCGATTTCATTTTTGGGGTGTTTTTGACGTGTTTTGGGGTTTCCGTTGTGTTTCGTTGATTTCCTAATGTGTTTTAAGTTTGTTGGGAGTGGACTTTGGGATTTGGAGAACATCAGGTAGGTTTAGTGTGTTTTTGGGGTGGATCTATGGTTTTGGGGGTTTTCTTTCTTTTTTAGGGGTTATCCTGTTCTTGTTTGGGGTGTTTTCGACTTGTTTTGGGGTCTCCGTTGGGTTTTAGTTGGATTCTCGTTGGTCGTTAAGGTAAATGGGAGTGGATTGTGGGTTTTGAAGAAGATCAGGTGAGTTTAGGGTGGTTTTGCGGGGAAATTCATAGTGTTTGGTGTTTTTTCTTCTGATCCAGTTCTTTTTTGGGGTGTTTTTGAGGTGTTTTGGGGGTTTCCGTTGGGTTTCGTTGAGTTCCTAATGGGTTTTATGGTGGTTGGGAGTGGACATTTGGATTTGGAGAACATCAGGTACGTTTAGAGTGGTTTTGGGATTGGATCCGTGCTTTTTGGGGTTTTCTTTCGTTTTGGGGGGTGATCCTGTTCTTGTTTGGGGTGTTTTGGACGTGTTTTGGGTTCTCCGTTGGGTTTCGTTGTGTTTTCCGTGGTCATCATGCTGGAAAAGTGTAAATTGTTGGTTTTGGAGAACATCAGGTAGGTTTATGAGGACTTCTGGGGCAGAATCATGGTTTTTAGGGTTTTCTTCTGTTGTTTTTCTAGTGATCCAGTTGTTTTTGTCATGTTTTTGATGTGTTTTGGGGTCTCCGTTGGGTTTCATTGGGTTTTTCGTGGTCATCATGGTGGAAAAGTTTAAATTGTGGGTTTTGGAGAACATCAGGTAGATTTATGAGGACTTCTGGGGCAGATTCATGGTTTTTAGGGTTTTCTTCTGTTGTTTTTCTAGTGATCCAGTTGTTTTTGTCATGTTTTTGACGTGTTTTGGGGTCTCCGTTGGGTTTCATTGGGTTTTTTGTGGTCATCATGGTGGAAAAGTTTAAATTGTGGGTTTTGGAGAACATCAGGTAGATTTAGGGTGTTTTTTGGGTGGATCTATGGTTTTGGAGGATTTTGTTCCAGTTTTGGGGTGATCCAATTCTTTTTTGGGGTGTTTTGGACATGTTTTGGGTTCTCCGTTGGGTTTCGTTGTGTTTTCCGTGGTCATCATGGTGGAAAAGTGTAAATTGTGGGTTTTGGAGAACATCAGGTAGGTTTAGGGGGACTTTTGGGGTGGATTCATGGTATTTGGGGTTTTCTTCTGTTTTTTTGGGGGGGTGATCGAATTCATTTTTGGGGTGTTTTTGACGTGTTTTGGGGTCTCTGTTGGGTTTTGCTGGGTTCTTGTTGGTCATCATGTTGGAAAAGTGTAAATTGCGGGTTTTGGAGAACATCAGGTAGGTTTACTGTCTTTTTGGGGTGGATCTATGTTTTTGGGGGATTTTCTTCCAGTTTTGGGGGTGATTCCGTTCTTGTTTGGGGTGTTTTTGACGTGTTTTGTGGTCTGTGTTTTGTTTCGTTGTGTTTTCCTTGTTCATTTTGGTGGAAAAGGCTGAATAGTGGGTTTTGGAGAACATCAGGTAGGTTTAGGGTGGTTTTGGGATTTGATCCGTGCTTTTGGGGGATTTTGTTCCAGTTTTGGGGGTGATTCCGTTCTTGTTTGTGGTGTTTTTGATGTGTTTTGGGTTCTCCGTTGGGTTTCGTTGGGTTTTCCGTTGGCATCATGGTGGAAAAGGGTAAATTGTGTGTTTTGGAGAACATCAGGTAGGTTTAGGGGGACTTTTGGGGTGGATTCATGGTATTTGTTTTTTTTTCTGTTTTTCTGGGGTGATCCCGTTCTTTTTTGGTGTGTTTTTGATGTGTTTTGGGGTCTCCGTTGGGTTTTGTTGGGTTCTTGTTGGTCATCATGTTGGAAAAGTGTAAATTGTGGGTTTTGGAGAATATCAGGTGAGTTTAAGTTTTTCTGGGTGGTGAATCTATGGTTTTGGTTGAATTCTTCTGTTTTTTTAGCGTTTTCTTCTGTTTTTGGGGTGGTCCCATTCTTGTTTGGGGTGTTTTTGACATATTTTGGGGTCTCCGTTGGGTTTTGTTGGGTTCTTGTTGTTCATCATGGTGAAAACGTGTAAATTGTGGGTATTGGAGAACATCAGGTAGGTTTAGGGGGACTTTTGGGGTGGATCAACGGCTTTTAGGGTTTTCTTTCGGTTTTGGGGGTGATCCCGCTTTTTTTTCAGAATCACAGAATCACAGAATTTTCTAGGTTGGAAGAGACCTCAAGGTCATCGAGTCCAACCTCCAACCTAACGCTAACAGCCCTCCACTAAACCATATCCCTAAGCTGTACATCTAAGCGTCTTTTGAAGACTTCCAGGGATGGTGACTCCACCACTTCCCTGGGCAGCCTGTTCCAATGCCTCACAACCCTTTCTGTAAAGAAGTTCTTCCTAACATCTAACCTAAAACTCCCCTGGCTCAACTTAAGCCCATTCCCCCTCGTCCTGTCACCAGGCACGTGGGAGAACAGGCCAACCCCCACCTCTCTACAGCCTCCTTTAAGGTATCTGTAAAGAGCAATAAGGTCACCCCTGAGCCTCCTCTTCTCCAGGCTGAACAAGCCCAGCTCCCTCAGCCGCTCCTCGTAGGACTTGTTCTCCAGGCCCCTCACCAGCTTCGTCGCCCTTCTCTGCACCCGCTCAAGCACCTCGATGTCCTTCTTGTAGCGAGGGGCCCAAAACTGAACACAGTACTCGAGGTGCGGCCTCACCAGAGCTGAGTACAGGGGGACGATCACCTCCCTAGCCCTGCTGGTCACGCTGTTCCTAATACAAGCCAGGATGCCGTTGGCCTTCTTGGCCACCTGAGCACACTGCTGGCTCATATTCAGCCGACTGTCCACCATCACTCCCAGGTCCTTCTCTGCCTGGCAGCTTTCCAACCATTCCTCTCCCAGCCTGTAGCTCTGCTTGGGGTTATTGCGCCCCAGGTGCAGGACCCGGCACTTGGCCTTGTTAAACTTCATGCAGTTGACCTCAGCCCATCGGTCCAGCCTATCCAGATCCTCCTGCAGAGCTTTCCTACCCTCAAGCAGATCGACACACGCACCTAACTTGGTGTCATCTGCGAACTTACTGAGGGTGCACTCGATGCCCTCGTCCAGATCATCGATGAAGATATTAAAGAGGACCGGCCCCAGCACCGAGCCCTGGGGGACGCCACTAGTGACTGGCCTCCAACTGGACTTGGCTCCATTCACCACGACTCTTTGGGCCCGGCTATCCAGCCAGTTTCTAACCCAACGAAGCGTGCGCCAGTCCAAGCCAAGAGCAGCCAGTTTCTTGAGGAGAATGCTGTGGGAGACGGTGTCAAAAGCCTTGCTGAAGTCAAGGTAGACCACATCCACAGCCTTTCCCTCATCCACCCAGCGCGTCACTCTGTCATAGAAGGAGATCAGGTTCGTCAGGCATGACCTGCCTTTCATAAAGCCATGCTGACTGGGCCTGATCGCCTGCTTCCCCTTCAAGTGCTGCATGATGACTCTCAGGAGGATCTGCTCCATGAGCTTTCCTGGCACTGAGGTCAAACTGACAGGCCTGTAGTTTCCTGGGTCTGCCCTCCGGCCCTTCTTGTAGATGGGCGTCACGTTTGCTAGCCGCCAGTCGATTGGGACCTCCCCCGATAGCCAGGACTGTTGATAAATGATGGACAGTGGCTTGGCCAGCTCCTCTGCCAGTTCCCTCAGTACCCTTGGGTGGATCCCATCTGGCCCCATCGACTTGTGCACATCTAAGTGCCGTAGTAGGTCACCAACCAGTTCTTCATGGATAATGAGGGCCACATCCTGCTCCCCATCCCCTTCCACCAGCTCAGGGTACTGGGTATCCAGAGAACATCCGGTATTGCCGCTAAAGACTGTGTTTTTTTGTGGTGTTTTTGACGTGTTTTGGGGTTTCCGTTGCGTTTCGTTGATTTCCTAATGTGTTTTAAGTTTGTTGGGAGTGGACTTTGGGATTTGGAGAACATCAGGTAGGTTTAGTGTGTTTTTGGGGTGGATCTATGGTTTTGGGGGTTTTCTTTCTTTTTTAGGGGTTATCCTGTTCTTGTTTGGGGTGTTTTCGACTTGTTTTGGGGTCTCCGTTGAGTTTTAGTTGGATTCTCGTTGGTCGTTAAGGTAAATGGGAGTGGATTGTGGGTTTTGAAGAAGATCAGGTGAGTTTAGGGTGGTTTTGCGGGGAAATTCATAGTGTTTGGTGTTTTTTCTTCTGATCCAGTTCTTTTTTGGGGTGTTTTTGAGGTGTTTTGGGGGTTTCCGTTGGGTTTCGTTGAGTTCCTAATGGGTTTTATGGTGGTTGGGAGTGGACATTTGGATTTGGAGAACATCAGGTACGTTTAGAGTGGTTTTGGGATTGGATCCGTGCTTTTTGGGGTTTTCTTTCGTTTTTGGGGGTGATCCTGTTCTTGTTTGGGGTGTTTTGGACGTGTTTTGGGTTCTCCGTTGGGTTTTGTTGGGTTTTCCGTGGTCATCATGCTGGAAAAGTGTAAATTGTTGGTTTTGGAGAACATCAGGTAGGTTTATGAGGACTTCTGGGGCAGATTCATGGTTTTTAGGGTTTTCTTCTGTTGTTTTTCTAGTGATCCAGTTGTTTTTGTCATGTTTTTGACGTGTTTTGGGGTCTCCGTTGGGTTTCATTGGGTTTTTCGTGGTCATCATGGTGGAAAAGTTTAAATTGTGGGTTTTGGAGAACATCAGGTAGATTTAGGGTGTTTTTTGGGTGGATCTATGGTTTTGGAGGATTTTGTTCCAGTTTTGGGGTGATCCAATTCTTTTTGGGGGTGTTTTGGACATGTTTTGGGTTCTCCGTTGGGTTTCGTTGTGTTTTCCGTGGTCATCATGGTGGAAAAGTGTAAATTGTGGGTTTTGGAGAACATCAGGTAGGTTTAGGGGGACTTTTGGGGTGGATTCATGGTATTTGGGGTTTTCTTCTGTTTTTTTGGGGGGGGTGATCGAATTCATTTTTGGGGTGTTTTTGACGTGTTTTGGGGTCTCCGTTGGGTTTTGCTGGGTTCTTGTTGGTCATCATGTTGGAAAAGTGTAAATTGCGGGTTTTGGAGAACATCAGGTAGGTTTACTGTCTTTTTGGGGTGGATCTATGTTTTTGGGGGATTTTCTTCCAGTTTTGGGGGTGATTCCGTTCTTGTTTGGGGTGTTTTTGACGTGTTTTGTGGTCTCTGTTTTGTTTCGTTGTGTTTTCCTTGTTCATTTTGGTGGAAAAGGCTGAATAGTGGGTTTTGGAGAACATCAGGTAGGTTTAGGGTGGTTTTGGGATTTGATCCGTGCTTTTTGGGGATTTTGTTCCAGTTTTGGGGGTGATTCCGTTCTTGTTTGTGGTGTTTTTGATGTGTTTTGGGTTCTCCGTTGGGTTTCGTTGGGTTTTCCGTTGGCATCATGGTGGAAAAGGGTAAATTGTGGGTTTTGGAGAACATCAGGTAGGTTTAGGGGGACTTTTGGGGTGGATTCATGGTATTTGTTTTTTTTTTCTGTTTTTCTGGGGTGATCCCGTTCTTTTTTGGTGTGTTTTTGATGTGTTTTGGGGTCTCCGTTGGGTTTTGTTGGGTTCTTGTTGGTCATCATGTTGGAAAAGTGTAAATTGTGGGTTTTGGAGAATATCAGGTGAGTTTAAGTTTTTCTGGGTGGTGAATCTATGGTTTTGGTTGAATTCTTCTGTTTTTTTTAGCGTTTTCTTCTGTTTTTGGGGTGGTCCCATTCTTTTTTGGGGTGTTTTTGACATATTTTGGGGTCTCCGTTGGGTTTTGTTGGGTTCTTGTTGTTCATCATGGTGAAAACGTGTAAATTGTGGGTATTGGAGAACATCAGGTAGGTTTAGGGGGACTTTTGGGGTGGATCAACGGCTTTTAGGGTTTTCTTTCGGTTTTGGGGGTGATCCCGCTTTTTTTTGTGGTGTTTTTGACGTGTTTTGGGGTTTCCGTTGCGTTTCGTTGATTTCCTAATGTGTTTTAAGTTTGTTGGGAGTGGACTTTGGGATTTGGAGAACATCAGGTAGGTTTAGTGTGTTTTTGGGGTGGATCTATGGTTTTTGGGGTTTTCTTTCTTTTTTAGGGGTTATCCTGTTCTTGTTTGGGGTGTTTTCGACTTGTTTTGGGGTCTCCGTTGGGTTTTAGTTGGATTCTCGTTGGTCGTTAAGGTAAATGGGAGTGGATTGTGGGTTTTGAAGAAGATCAGGTGAGTTTAGGGTGGTTTTGCGGGGAAATTCATAGTGTTTGGTGTTTTTTCTTCTGATCCAGTTCTTTTTTGGGGTGTTTTTGAGGTGTTTTGGGGGTTTCCGTTGGGTTTCGTTGAGTTCCTAATGGGTTTTATGGTGGTTGGGAGTGGACATTTGGATTTGGAGAACATCAGGTACGTTTAGAGTGGTTTTGGGATTGGATCCGTGCTTTTTGGGGTTTTCTTTCGTTTTGGGGGGTGATCCTGTTCTTGTTTGGGGTGTTTTGGACGTGTTTTGGGTTCTCCGTTGGGTTTCGTTGTGTTTTCCGTGGTCATCATGCTGGAAAAGTGTAAATTGTTGGTTTTGGAGAACATCAGGTAGGTTTATGAGGACTTCTGGGGCAGAATCATGGTTTTTAGGGTTTTCTTCTGTTGTTTTTCTAGTGATCCAGTTGTTTTTGTCATGTTTTTGATGTGTTTTGGGGTCTCCGTTGGGTTTCATTGGGTTTTTCGTGGTCATCATGGTGGAAAAGTTTAAATTGTGGGTTTTGGAGAACATCAGGTAGATTTATGAGGACTTCTGGGGCAGATTCATGGTTTTTAGGGTTTTCTTCTGTTGTTTTTCTAGTGATCCAGTTGTTTTTGTCATGTTTTTGACGTGTTTTGGGGTCTCCGTTGGGTTTCATTGGGTTTTTTGTGGTCATCATGGTGGAAAAGTTTAAATTGTGGGTTTTGGAGAACATCAGGTAGATTTAGGGTGTTTTTTGGGTGGATCTATGGTTTTGGAGGATTTTGTTCCAGTTTTGGGGTGATCCAATTCTTTTTTGGGGTGTTTTGGACATGTTTTGGGTTCTCCGTTGGGTTTCGTTGTGTTTTCCGTGGTCATCATGGTGGAAAAGTGTAAATTGTGGGTTTTGGAGAACATCAGGTAGGTTTAGGGGGACTTTTGGGGTGGATTCATGGTATTTGGGGTTTTCTTCTGTTTTTTTGGGGGGGTGATCGAATTCATTTTTGGGGTGTTTTTGACGTGTTTTGGGGTCTCTGTTGGGTTTTGCTGGGTTCTTGTTGGTCATCATGTTGGAAAAGTGTAAATTGCGGGTTTTGGAGAACATCAGGTAGGTTTACTGTCTTTTTGGGGTGGATCTATGTTTTTGGGGGATTTTCTTCCAGTTTTGGGGGTGATTCCGTTCTTGTTTGGGGTGTTTTTGACGTGTTTTGTGGTCTGTGTTTTGTTTCGTTGTGTTTTCCTTGTTCATTTTGGTGGAAAAGGCTGAATAGTGGGTTTTGGAGAACATCAGGTAGGTTTAGGGTGGTTTTGGGATTTGATCCGTGCTTTTGGGGGATTTTGTTCCAGTTTTGGGGGTGATTCCGTTCTTGTTTGTGGTGTTTTTGATGTGTTTTGGGTTCTCCGTTGGGTTTCGTTGGGTTTTCCGTTGGCATCATGGTGGAAAAGGGTAAATTGTGTGTTTTGGAGAACATCAGGTAGGTTTAGGGGGACTTTTGGGGTGGATTCATGGTATTTGTTTTTTTTTCTGTTTTTCTGGGGTGATCCCGTTCTTTTTTGGTGTGTTTTTGATGTGTTTTGGGGTCTCCGTTGGGTTTTGTTGGGTTCTTGTTGGTCATCATGTTGGAAAAGTGTAAATTGTGGGTTTTGGAGAATATCAGGTGAGTTTAAGTTTTTCTGGGTGGTGAATCTATGGTTTTGGTTGAATTCTTCTGTTTTTTTAGCGTTTTCTTCTGTTTTTGGGGTGGTCCCATTCTTGTTTGGGGTGTTTTTGACATATTTTGGGGTCTCCGTTGGGTTTTGTTGGGTTCTTGTTGTTCATCATGGTGAAAACGTGTAAATTGTGGGTATTGGAGAACATCAGGTAGGTTTAGGGGGACTTTTGGGGTGGATCAACGGCTTTTAGGGTTTTCTTTCGGTTTTGGGGGTGATCCCGCTTTTTTTTCAGAATCACAGAATCACAGAATTTTCTAGGTTGGAAGAGACCTCAAGGTCATCGAGTCCAACCTCCAACCTAACGCTAACAGCCCTCCACTAAACCATATCCCTAAGCTGTACATCTAAGCGTCTTTTGAAGACTTCCAGGGATGGTGACTCCACCACTTCCCTGGGCAGCCTGTTCCAATGCCTCACAACCCTTTCTGTAAAGAAGTTCTTCCTAACATCTAACCTAAAACTCCCCTGGCTCAACTTAAGCCCATTCCCCCTCGTCCTGTCACCAGGCACGTGGGAGAACAGGCCAACCCCCACCTCTCTACAGCCTCCTTTAAGGTATCTGTAAAGAGCAATAAGGTCACCCCTGAGCCTCCTCTTCTCCAGGCTGAACAAGCCCAGCTCCCTCAGCCGCTCCTCGTAGGACTTGTTCTCCAGGCCCCTCACCAGCTTCGTCGCCCTTCTCTGCACCCGCTCAAGCACCTCGATGTCCTTCTTGTAGCGAGGGGCCCAAAACTGAACACAGTACTCGAGGTGCGGCCTCACCAGAGCTGAGTACAGGGGGACGATCACCTCCCTAGCCCTGCTGGTCACGCTGTTCCTAATACAAGCCAGGATGCCGTTGGCCTTCTTGGCCACCTGAGCACACTGCTGGCTCATATTCAGCCGACTGTCCACCATCACTCCCAGGTCCTTCTCTGCCTGGCAGCTTTCCAACCATTCCTCTCCCAGCCTGTAGCTCTGCTTGGGGTTATTGCGCCCCAGGTGCAGGACCCGGCACTTGGCCTTGTTAAACTTCATGCAGTTGACCTCAGCCCATCGGTCCAGCCTATCCAGATCCTCCTGCAGAGCTTTCCTACCCTCAAGCAGATCGACACACGCACCTAACTTGGTGTCATCTGCGAACTTACTGAGGGTGCACTCGATGCCCTCGTCCAGATCATCGATGAAGATATTAAAGAGGACCGGCCCCAGCACCGAGCCCTGGGGGACGCCACTAGTGACTGGCCTCCAACTGGACTTGGCTCCATTCACCACGACTCTTTGGGCCCGGCTATCCAGCCAGTTTCTAACCCAACGAAGCGTGCGCCAGTCCAAGCCAAGAGCAGCCAGTTTCTTGAGGAGAATGCTGTGGGAGACGGTGTCAAAAGCCTTGCTGAAGTCAAGGTAGACCACATCCACAGCCTTTCCCTCATCCACCCAGCGCGTCACTCTGTCATAGAAGGAGATCAGGTTCGTCAGGCATGACCTGCCTTTCATAAAGCCATGCTGACTGGGCCTGATCGCCTGCTTCCCCTTCAAGTGCTGCATGATGACTCTCAGGAGGATCTGCTCCATGAGCTTTCCTGGCACTGAGGTCAAACTGACAGGCCTGTAGTTTCCTGGGTCTGCCCTCCGGCCCTTCTTGTAGATGGGCGTCACGTTTGCTAGCCGCCAGTCGATTGGGACCTCCCCCGATAGCCAGGACTGTTGATAAATGATGGACAGTGGCTTGGCCAGCTCCTCTGCCAGTTCCCTCAGTACCCTTGGGTGGATCCCATCTGGCCCCATCGACTTGTGCACATCTAAGTGCCGTAGTAGGTCACCAACCAGTTCTTCATGGATAATGAGGGCCACATCCTGCTCCCCATCCCCTTCCACCAGCTCAGGGTACTGGGTATCCAGAGAACATCCGGTATTGCCGCTAAAGACTGTGTTTTTTTGTGGTGTTTTTGACGTGTTTTGGGGTTTCCGTTGCGTTTCGTTGATTTCCTAATGTGTTTTAAGTTTGTTGGGAGTGGACTTTGGGATTTGGAGAACATCAGGTAGGTTTAGTGTGTTTTTGGGGTGGATCTATGGTTTTGGGGGTTTTCTTTCTTTTTTAGGGGTTATCCTGTTCTTGTTTGGGGTGTTTTCGACTTGTTTTGGGGTCTCCGTTGAGTTTTAGTTGGATTCTCGTTGGTCGTTAAGGTAAATGGGAGTGGATTGTGGGTTTTGAAGAAGATCAGGTGAGTTTAGGGTGGTTTTGCGGGGAAATTCATAGTGTTTGGTGTTTTTTCTTCTGATCCAGTTCTTTTTTGGGGTGTTTTTGAGGTGTTTTGGGGGTTTCCGTTGGGTTTCGTTGAGTTCCTAATGGGTTTTATGGTGGTTGGGAGTGGACATTTGGATTTGGAGAACATCAGGTACGTTTAGAGTGGTTTTGGGATTGGATCCGTGCTTTTTGGGGTTTTCTTTCGTTTTTGGGGGTGATCCTGTTCTTGTTTGGGGTGTTTTGGACGTGTTTTGGGTTCTCCGTTGGGTTTTGTTGGGTTTTCCGTGGTCATCATGCTGGAAAAGTGTAAATTGTTGGTTTTGGAGAACATCAGGTAGGTTTATGAGGACTTCTGGGGCAGATTCATGGTTTTTAGGGTTTTCTTCTGTTGTTTTTCTAGTGATCCAGTTGTTTTTGTCATGTTTTTGACGTGTTTTGGGGTCTCCGTTGGGTTTCATTGGGTTTTTCGTGGTCATCATGGTGGAAAAGTTTAAATTGTGGGTTTTGGAGAACATCAGGTAGATTTAGGGTGTTTTTTGGGTGGATCTATGGTTTTGGAGGATTTTGTTCCAGTTTTGGGGTGATCCAATTCTTTTTGGGGGTGTTTTGGACATGTTTTGGGTTCTCCGTTGGGTTTCGTTGTGTTTTCCGTGGTCATCATGGTGGAAAAGTGTAAATTGTGGGTTTTGGAGAACATCAGGTAGGTTTAGGGGGACTTTTGGGGTGGATTCATGGTATTTGGGGTTTTCTTCTGTTTTTTTGGGGGGGGTGATCGAATTCATTTTTGGGGTGTTTTTGACGTGTTTTGGGGTCTCCGTTGGGTTTTGCTGGGTTCTTGTTGGTCATCATGTTGGAAAAGTGTAAATTGCGGGTTTTGGAGAACATCAGGTAGGTTTACTGTCTTTTTGGGGTGGATCTATGTTTTTGGGGGATTTTCTTCCAGTTTTGGGGGTGATTCCGTTCTTGTTTGGGGTGTTTTTGACGTGTTTTGTGGTCTCTGTTTTGTTTCGTTGTGTTTTCCTTGTTCATTTTGGTGGAAAAGGCTGAATAGTGGGTTTTGGAGAACATCAGGTAGGTTTAGGGTGGTTTTGGGATTTGATCCGTGCTTTTTGGGGATTTTGTTCCAGTTTTGGGGGTGATTCCGTTCTTGTTTGTGGTGTTTTTGATGTGTTTTGGGTTCTCCGTTGGGTTTCGTTGGGTTTTCCGTTGGCATCATGGTGGAAAAGGGTAAATTGTGGGTTTTGGAGAACATCAGGTAGGTTTAGGGGGACTTTTGGGGTGGATTCATGGTATTTGTTTTTTTTTTCTGTTTTTCTGGGGTGATCCCGTTCTTTTTTGGTGTGTTTTTGATGTGTTTTGGGGTCTCCGTTGGGTTTTGTTGGGTTCTTGTTGGTCATCATGTTGGAAAAGTGTAAATTGTGGGTTTTGGAGAATATCAGGTGAGTTTAAGTTTTTCTGGGTGGTGAATCTATGGTTTTGGTTGAATTCTTCTGTTTTTTTTAGCGTTTTCTTCTGTTTTTGGGGTGGTCCCATTCTTTTTTGGGGTGTTTTTGACATATTTTGGGGTCTCCGTTGGGTTTTGTTGGGTTCTTGTTGTTCATCATGGTGAAAACGTGTAAATTGTGGGTATTGGAGAACATCAGGTAGGTTTAGGGGGACTTTTGGGGTGGATCAACGGCTTTTAGGGTTTTCTTTCGGTTTTGGGGGTGATCCCGCTTTTTTTTGTGGTGTTTTTGACGTGTTTTGGGGTTTCCGTTGCGTTTCGTTGATTTCCTAATGTGTTTTAAGTTTGTTGGGAGTGGACTTTGGGATTTGGAGAACATCAGGTAGGTTTAGTGTGTTTTTGGGGTGGATCTATGGTTTTTGGGGTTTTCTTTCTTTTTTAGGGGTTATCCTGTTCTTGTTTGGGGTGTTTTCGACTTGTTTTGGGGTCTCCGTTGGGTTTTAGTTGGATTCTCGTTGGTCGTTAAGGTAAATGGGAGTGGATTGTGGGTTTTGAAGAAGATCAGGTGAGTTTAGGGTGGTTTTGCGGGGAAATTCATAGTGTTTGGTGTTTTTTCTTCTGATCCAGTTCTTTTTTGGGGTGTTTTTGAGGTGTTTTGGGGGTTTCCGTTGGGTTTCGTTGAGTTCCTAATGGGTTTTATGGTGGTTGGGAGTGGACATTTGGATTTGGAGAACATCAGGTACGTTTAGAGTGGTTTTGGGATTGGATCCGTGCTTTTTGGGGTTTTCTTTCGTTTTGGGGGGTGATCCTGTTCTTGTTTGGGGTGTTTTGGACGTGTTTTGGGTTCTCCGTTGGGTTTTGTTGGGTTTTCCGTGGTCATCATGCTGGAAAAGTGTAAATTGTTGGTTTTGGAGAACATCAGGTAGGTTTATGAGGACTTCTGGGGCAGATTCATGGTTTTTAGGGTTTTCTTCTGTTGTTTTTCTAGTGATCCAGTTGTTTTTGTCATGTTTTTGATGTGTTTTGGGGTCTCCGTTGGGTTTCATTGGGTTTTTCGTGGTCATCATGGTGGAAAAGTTTAAATTGTGGGTTTTGGAGAACATCAGGTAGATTTAGGGTGTTTTTTGGGTGGATCTATGGTTTTGGAGGATTTTGTTCCAGTTTTGGGGTGATCCAATTCTTTTTTGGGGTGTTTTGGACATGTTTTGGGTTCTCCGTTGGGTTTCGTTGTGTTTTCCGTGGTCATCATGGTGGAAAAGTGTAAATTGTGGGTTTTGGAGAACATCAGGTAGGTTTAGGGGGACTTTTGGGGTGGATTCATGGTATTTGGGGTTTTCTTCTGTTTTTTTGGGGGGGTGATCGAATTCATTTTTGGGGTGTTTTTGACGTGTTTTGGGGTCTCCGTTGGGTTTTGCTGGGTTCTTGTTGGTCATCATGTTGGAAAAGTGTAAATTGCGGGTTTTGGAGAACATCAGGTAGGTTTACTGTCTTTTTGGGGTGGATCTATGTTTTTGGGGGATTTTCTTCCAGTTTTGGGGGTGATTCCGTTCTTGTTTGGGGTGTTTTTGACGTGTTTTGTGGTCTCTGTTTTGTTTCGTTGTGTTTTCCTTGTTCATTTTGGTGGAAAAGGCTGAATAGTGGGTTTTGGAGAACATCAGGTAGGTTTAGGGTGGTTTTGGGATTTGATCCGTGCTTTTTGGGGATTTTGTTCCAGTTTTGGGGGTGATTCCGTTCTTGTTTGTGGTGTTTTTGATGTGTTTTGGGTTCTCCGTTGGGTTTCGTTGGGTTTTCCGTTGGCATCATGGTGGAAAAGGGTAAATTGTGTGTTTTGGAGAACATCAGGTAGGTTTAGGGGGACTTTTGGGGTGGATTCATGGTATTTGTTTTTTTTTTCTGTTTTTCTGGGGTGATCCCGTTCTTTTTTGGTGTGTTTTTGATGTGTTTTGGGGTCTCCGTAGGGTTTTGTTGGGTTCTTGTTGGTCATCATGTTGGAAAAGTGTAAATTGTGGGTTTTGGAGAATATCAGGTGAGTTTAAGTTTTTCTGGGTGGTGAATCTATGGTTTTGGTTGAATTCTTCTGTTTTTTTTTTTAGCGTTTTCTTCTGTTTTTGGGGTGGTCCCATTCTTTTTTGGGGTGTTTTTGACATATTTTGGGGTCTCCGTTGGGTTTTGTTGGGTTCTTGTTGTTCATCATGGTGAAAACGTGTAAATTGTGGGTATTGGAGAACATCAGGTAGGTTTAGGGGGACTTTTGGGGTGGATCAACGGCTTTTAGGGTTTTCTTTCGGTTTTGGGGGTGATCCCGCTTTTTTTTGTGGTGTTTTTGACGTGTTTTGGGGTTTCCGTTGCGTTTCGTTGATTTCCTAATGTGTTTTAAGTTTGTTGGGAGTGGACTTTGGGATTTGGAGAACATCAGGTAGGTTTAGTGTGTTTTTGGGGTGGATCTATGTTTTTTGGGGTTTTCTTTCTTTTTTAGGGGTTATCCTGTTCTTGTTTGGGGTGTTTTCGACTTGTTTTGGGGTCTCCGTTGGGTTTTAGTTGGATTCTCGTTGGTCCTTAAGGGAAATGGGAGTGGATTGTGGGTTTTGAAGAAGATCAGGTGAGTTTAGGGTGGTTTTGCGGGGAAATTCATAGTGTTTGGTGTTTTTTCTTCTGATCCAGTTCTTTTTTGGGGTGTTTTTGAGGTGTTTTTGGGGTTTCCGTTGTGTTTCGTTGAGTTCCTAATGGGTTTTATGGTGGTTGGGAGTGGACATTTGGATTTGGAGAACATCAGGTACGTTTAGAGTGGTTTTGGGATTGGATCCGTGCTTTTTGGGGTTTTCTTTCGTTTTGGGGGGTGATCCTGTTCTTGTTTGGGGTGTTTTGGACGTGTTTTGGGTTCTCCGTTGGGTTTTGTTGGGTTTTCCGTGGTCATCATGCTGGAAAAGTGTAAATTGTTGGTTTTGGAGAACATCAGGTAGGTTTATGAGGACTTCTGGGGCAGATTCATGGTTTTTAGGGTTTTCTTCTGTTGTTTTTCTAGTGATCCAGTTGTTTTTGTCATGTTTTTGACGTGTTTTGGGGTCTCCGTTGGATTTCATTGGGTTTTTCGTGGTCATCATGGTGGAAAAGTGTAAATTGTGGGTTTTGGAGAACATCAGGTAGATTTAGGGTGTTTTTTGGGTGGATCTATGGTTTTGGAGGATTTTGTTCCAGTTTTGGGGTGATCCAATTCTTTTTTGGGTTTTTTTGGACATGTTTTGGGTTCTCCGTTGGGTTTCGTTGTGTTTTCCGTGGTCATCATGGTGGAAAAGTGTAAATTGTGGGTTTTGGAGAACACCAGGTAGGTTTAGGGGGACTTTTGGGGTGGATTCATGGTATTTGGGGTTTTCTTCTGTTTTTTTGGGGGGGGTGATCGAATTCATTTTTGGGGTGTTTTTGACGTGTTTTGGGGTCTCCGTTGGGTTTTGCTGGGTTCTTGTTGGTCATCATGTTGGAAAAGTGTAAATTGCGGGTTTTGGAGAACATCAGGTAGGTTTACTGTCTTTTTGGGGTGGATCTATGTTTTTGGGGGATTTTCTTCCAGTTTTGGGGGTGATTCCGTTCTTGTTTGGGGTGTTTTTGACGTGTTTTGTGGTCTCTGTTTTGTTTCGTTGTGTTTTCCTTGTTCATTTTGGTGGAAAAGGCTGAATAGTGGGTTTTGGAGAACATCAGGTAGGTTTAGGGTGGTTTTGGGATTTGATCCGTGCATTTTGGGGATTTTGTTCCAGTTTTGGGGGTGATTCCGTTCTTGTTTGTGGTGTTTTTGATGTGTTTTGGGTTCTCCGTTGGGTTTCGTTGGGTTTTCCGTTGGCATCATGGTGGAAAAGGGTAAATTGTGGGTTTTGGAGAACATCAGGTAGGTTTAGGGGGACTTTTGGGGTGGATTCATGGTATTTGTTTTTTTTTTCTGTTTTTCTGGGGTGATCCCGTTCTTTTTTGGTGTGTTTTTGATGTGTTTTGGGGTCTCCGTTGGGTTTTGTTGGTTTCTTGTTGGTCATCATATTGGAAAAGTGTAAATTGTGGGTTTTGGAGAATATCAGGTGAGTTTAAGTTTTTCTGGGTGGTGAATCTATGGTTTTGGTTGAATTCTTCTGTTTTTTTAGCGTTTTCTTCTGTTTTTGGGGTGGTCCCATTCTTTTTTGGGGTGTTTTTGACATATTTTGGGGTCTCCGTTGGGTTTTGTTGGGTTCTTGTTGTTCATCATGGTGAAAACGTGTAAATTGTGGGTATTGGAGAACATCAGGTAGGTTTAGGGGGACTTTTGGGGTGGATCAACGGCTTTTAGGGTTTTCTTTCGGTTTTGGGGGTGATCCCGCTTTTTTTTTGTGGTGTTTTTGACGTGTTTTGGGGTTTCCGTTGCGTTTCGTTGATTTCCTAATGTGTTTTAAGTTTGTTGGGAGTGGACTTTGGGATTTGGAGAACATCAGGTAAGTTTAGTGTGTTTTTGGGGTGGATCTATGTTTTTTGGGGTTTTCTTTCTTTTTTAGGGGTTATCCTGTTCTTGTTTGGGGTGTTTTCGACTTGTTTTGGGGTCTCCGTTGGGTTTTAGTTGGATTCTCGTTGGTCGTTAGGGTAAATGGGAGTGGATTGTGGGTTTTGAAGAAGATCAGGTGAGTTTAGGGTGGTTTTGCGGGGAAATTCATAGTGTTTGGTGTTTTTTCTTCTGATCCAGTTCTTTTCTGGGGTGTTTTTGAGGTGTTTTTGGGGTTTCCGTTGGGTTTCGTTGAGTTCCTAATGGGTTTTATGGTGGTTGGGAGTGGACATTTGGATTTGGAGAACATCAGGTACGTTTAGAGTGGTTTTGGGATTGGATCCGTGCTTTTTGGGGTTTTCTTTCGTTTTGGGGGGTGATCCTGTTCTTGTTTGGGGTGTTTTGGACGTGTTTTGGGGTCTCCGTTGGGTTTTGTTGTGTACTCGTTGGTCATCGTGGTGGAAAAGGGTAAATTGTGGGTTTTGGAGAACATCAGGTAGGTTTATGAAAACTTCTGGGGCAGATTCATGGTTTTTAGGGTTTTGTTCTGTTTTTTCTAGTGATCCAGTTGTTTTTTGGCATGTTTTTGACGTGTTTTGGGGTCTCCGTTGGGTTTCATTGGGTTTCTCGTGGTCATCATGGTGGAAAAGTGTAAATTGTGGGTTTTGGAGAACATCAGGTAGGTTTAGGGGGACTTTTGGGGTGGATTCATGGTATTTGGGATTTTCTTCTGTTTTTTTGCGGGGGGTGATCGATTTCATTTTTGGGGTGTTTTTGACGTGTTTTGGGGTCTCCGTTGGGTTTTGCTGGGTTCTTGTTGGTCATCATGTTGGAAAAGTGTAAATTGCGTGTTTTGGAGAACATCAGGTAGGTTTACTGTCTTTTTTGGGGTGGATCTATGTTTTTGGGGGATTTTCTTCCAGTTTTGGGGGTGATTCTGTTCTTGTTTGGGGTGTTTTTGACGTGTTTTGTGGTCTCTGTTTTGTTTCGTTGTGTTTTCCTTGTTCATTTTGGTGGAAAAGGCTGAATAGTGGGTTTTGGAGAACATCAGGTAGGTTTAGGGTGGTTTTGGGATTTGATCCGTGCATTTTGGGGATTTTGTTCCAGTTTTGGGGGTGATTCCGTTCTTGTTTGTGGTGTTTTTGATGTGTTTTGGGTTCTCCGTTGGGTTTCGTTGGGTTTTCCGTTGGCATCATGGTGGAAAAGGGTAAATTGCGGGTTTTGGAGAACATCAGGTAGGTTTAGGGGGACTTTTGGGGTGGATTCATGGTATTTGTTTTTTTTTTTTCTGTTTTTCTGGGGTGATCCCGTTCTTTTTTGGTGTGTTTTTGATGTGTTTTGGGGTCTCCGTTGGGTTTTGTTGGGTTCTTGTTGGTCATCATGTTGGAAAAGTGTAAATTGTGGGTTTTGGAGAATATCAGGTGAGTTTAAGTTTTTCTGGGTGGTGAATCTATGGTTTTGGTTGAATTCTTCTGTTTTTTTAGCGTTTTCTTCTGTTTTTGGGGTGGTCCCATTCTTTTTTGGGGTGTTTTTGACATATTTTGGGGTCTCCGTTGGGTTTTGTTGGGTTCTTGTTGTTCATCATGGTGAAAACGTGTAAATTGTGGGTATTGGAGAACATCAGGTAGGTTTAGGGGGACTTTTGGGGTGGATCAACGGCTTTTAGGGTTTTCTTTCGGTTTTGGGGGTGATCCCGCTTTTTTTTGTGGTGTTTTTGACGTGTTTTGGGGTTTCCGTTGCGTTTCGTTGATTTCCTAATGTGTTTTAAGTTTGTTGGGAGTGGACTTTGGGATTTGGAGAACATCAGGTAGGTTTAGTGTGTTTTGGGGGTGGATCTATGGTTTTTGGGGTTTTCTTTCTTTTTTAGGGGTTATCCTGTTCTTGTTTGGGGTGTTTTCGACTTGTTTTGGGGTCTCCGTTGGGTTTTAGTTGGATTCTCGTTGGTCGTTAGGGTAAATGGGAGTGGATTGTGGGTTTTGAAGAAGATCAGGTGAGTTTAGGGTGGTTTTGCGGGGAAATTCATAGTGTTTGGTGTTTTTTCTTCTGATCCAGTTCTTTTCTGGGGTGTTTTTGAGGTGTTTTTGGGGTTTCCGTTGGGTTTCGTTGAGTTCCTAATGGGTTTTATGGTGGTTGGGAGTGGACATTTGGATTTGGAGAACATCAGGTACGTTTAGAGTGGTTTTGGGATTGGATCCGTGCTTTTTGGGGTTTTCTTTCGTTTTGGGGGGTGATCCTGTTCTTGTTTGGGGTGTTTTGGACGTGTTTTGGGTTCTCCGTTGGGTTTTGTTGGGTTTTCCGTGGTCATCATGCTGGAAAAGTGTAAATTGTTGGTTTTGGAGAACATCAGGTAGGTTTATGAGGACTTCTGGGGCAGATTCATGGTTTTTAGGGTTTTCTTCTGTTGTTTTTCTAGTGATCCAGTTGTTTTTGTCATGTTTTTGACGTGTTTTGGGGTCTCCGTTGGGTTTCATTGGGTTTTTCGTGGTCATCATGGTGGAAAAGTTTAAATTGTGGGTTTTGGAGAACATCAGGTAGATTTAGGGTGTTTTTTGGGTGGATCTATGGTTTTGGAGGATTTTGTTCCAGTTTTGGGGTGATCCAATTCTTTTTTGGGGTGTTTTGGACATGTTTTGGGTTCTCCGTTGGGTTTCGTTGTGTTTTCCGTGGTCATCATGGTGGAAAAGTGTAAATTGTGGGTTTTGGAGAACATCAGGTAGGTTTAGGGGGACTTTTGGGGTGGATTCATGGTATTTGGGGTTTTCTTCTGTTTTTTTGGGGGGGTGATCGAATTCATTTTTGGGGTGTTTTTGACGTGTTTTGGGGTCTCCGTTGGGTTTTGCTGGGTTCTTGTTGGTCATCATGTTGGAAAAGTGTAAATTGCGGGTTTTGGAGAACATCAGGTAGGTTTACTGTCTTTTTGGGGTGGATCTATGTTTTTGGGGGATTTTCTTCCAGTTTTGGGGGTGATTCCGTTCTTGTTTGGGGTGTTTTTGACGTGTTTTGTGGTCTCTGTTTTGTTTCGTTGTGTTTTCCTTGTTCATTTTGGTGGAAAAGGCTGAATAGTGGGTTTTGGAGAACATCAGGTAGGTTTAGGGGGACTTTTGGGGTGGATTCATGGTATTTGTTTTTTTTTTTTCTGTTTTTCTGGGGTGATCCCGTTCTTTTTTGGTGTGTTTTTGATGTGTTTTGGGGTCTCCGTTGGGTTTTGTTGGGTTTTTGTTGGTCATCATGTTGGAAAAGTGTAAATTGTGGGTTTTGGAGAATATCAGGTGAGTTTAAGTTTTTCTGGGTGGTGAATCTATGGTTTTGGTTGAATTCTTCTGTTTTTTTTTTAGCGTTTTCTTCTGTTTTTGGGGTGGTCCCATTCTTTTTTGGGGTGTTTTTGACATATTTTGGGGTCTCCGTTGGTTTTTGTTGGGTTCTTGTTGTTCATCATGGTGAAAACGTGTAAATTGTGGGTATTGGAGAACATCAGGTAGGTTTAGGGGGACTTTTGGGGTGGATCAACGGCTTTTAGGGTTTTCTTTCGGTTTTGGGGGTGATCCCGGTTTTTTTTGTGGTGTTTTTGACGTGTTTTGGGGTTTCCGTTGCGTTTCGTTGATTTCCTAATGTGTTTTAAGTTTGTTGGGAGTGGACTTTGGGATTTGGAGAACATCAGGTAGGTTTAGTGTGTTTTTGGGGTGGATCTATGGTTTTGGGGGTTTTCTTTCTTTTTTAGGGGTTATCCTGTTCTTGTTTGGGGTGTTTTCGACTTGTTTTGGGGTCTCCGTTGGGTTTTAGTTGGATTCTCGTTGGTCGTTAAGGTAAATGGGAGTGGATTGTGGGTTTTGAAGAAGATCAGGTGAGTTTAGGGTGGTTTTGCGGGGAAATTCATAGTGTTTGGTGTTTTTTCTTCTGATCCAGTTCTTTTCTGGGGTGTTTTTGAGGTGTTTTTGGGGTTTCCGTTGGGTTTCGTTGAGTTCCTAATGGGTTTTATGGTGGTTGGGAGTGGACATTTGGATTTGGAGAACATCAGGTACGTTTAGAGTGGTTTTGGGATTGGATCCGTGCCTTTTGGGGTTTTCTTTCGTTTTTGGGGGTGATCCTGTTCTTGTTTGGGGTGTTTTGGACGTGTTTTGGGTTCTCCGTTGGGTTTCGTTGTGTTTTCCGTGGTCATCATGCTGGAAAAGTGTAAATTGTTGGTTTTGGAGAACATCAGGTAGGTTTATGAGGACTTCTGGGGCAGATTCATGGTTTTTAGGGCTTTCTTCTGTTGTTTTTCTACTGATCCAGTTGTTTTTTGGCGTGTTTTTGATGTGTTTTGGGGTCTCCGTTGGGTTTCATTGGGTTTTTCGTGGTCATCATGGTGGAAAAGTTTAAATTGTGGGTTTTGGAGAACATCAGGTAGATTTAGGGTGTTTTTTGGGTGGATCTATGGTTTTGGAGGATTTTGTTCCAGTTTTGGGGTGATCCAATTCTTTTTTGGGGTGTTTTGGACATGTTTTGGGTTCTCCGTTGGGTTTCGTTGTGTTTTCCGTGGTCATCATGGTGGAAAAGTGTAAATTGTGGGTTTTGGAGAAATCAGGTAGGTTTAGGGGGACTTTTGGGGTGGATTCATGGTATTTGGGGTTTTCTTCTGTTTTTTTGGGGGGGGTGATCGAATTCATTTTTGGGGTGTTTTTGACGTGTTTTGGGGTCTCCGTTGGGTTTTATTGGGTTCTTGTTGGTCATCATGTTGGAAAAGTGTAAATTGCGGGTTTTGGAGAACATCAGGTAGGTTTACTGTCTTTTTGGGGTGGATCTATGTTTTTGGGGGATTTTCTTCCAGTTTTGGGGGTGATTCCGTTCTTGTTTGGGGTGTTTTTGACGTGTTTTGTGGTCTCTGTTTTGTTTCGTTGTGTTTTCCTTGTTCATTTTGGTGGAAAAGGCTGAATAGTGGGTTTTGGAGAACATCAGGTAGGTTTAGGGTGGTTTTGGGATTTGATCCGTGCTTTTTGGGGATTTTGTTCCAGTTTTGGGGGTGATTCCGTTCTTGTTTGTGGTGTTTTTGATGTGTTTTGGGTTCTCCGTTGGGTTTCGTTGGGTTTTCCGTTGGCATCATGGTGGAAAAGGGTAAATTGCGGGTTTTGGAGAACATCAGGTAGGTTTAGGGGGACTTTTGGGGTGGATTCATGGTATTTGTTTTTTTTTTTTCTGTTTTTCTGGGGTGATCCCGTTCTTTTTTGGTGTGTTTTTGATGTGTTTTGGGGTCTCCGTTGGGTTTTGTTGGGTTCTTGTTGGTCATCATGTTGGAAAAGTGTAAATTGTGGGTTTTGGAGAATATCAGGTGAGTTTAAGTTTTTCTGGGTGGTGAATCTATGGTTTTGGTTGAATTCTTCTGTTTTTTTAGCGTTTTCTTCTGTTTTTGGGGTGGTCCCATTCTTTTTTGGGGTGTTTTTGACATATTTTGGGGTCTCCGTTGGGTTTTGTTGGGTTCTTGTTGTTCATCATGGTGAAAACGTGTAAATTGTGGGTATTGGAGAACATCAGGTAGGTTTAGGGGGACTTTTGGGGTGGATCAACGGCTTTTAGGGTTTTCTTTCGGTTTTGGGGTTTATCCTGTTCTTGTTTGGGGTGTTTTTGACGTGTTTTGGGGTTTCCGTTGCGTTTCGTTGATTTCCTAATGTGTTTTAAGTTTGTTGGGAGTGGACTTTGGGATTTGGAGAACATCAGGTAGGTTTAGTGTGTTTTTGGGGTGGATCTATGGTTTTTGGGGTTTTCTTTCTTTTTTAGGGGTTATCCTGTTCTTGTTTGGGGTGTTTTCGACTTGTTTTGGGGTCTCCGTTGGGTTTTAGTTGGATTCTCGTTGGTCGTTAGGGTAAATGGGAGTGGATTGTGGGTTTTGAAGAAGATCAGGTGAGTTTAGGGTGGTTTTGCGGGGAAATTCATAGTGTTTGGTGTTTTTTCTTCTGATCCAGTTCTTTTTTGGGGTGTTTTTGAGGTGTTTTTGGGGTTTCCGTTGGGTTTCGTTGAGTTCCTAATGGGTTTTATGGTGGTTGGGAGTGGACATTTGGATTTGGAGAACATCAGGTACGTTTAGAGTGGTTTTGGGATTGGATCCGTGCTTTTTGGGGTTTTCTTTCGTTTTTGGGGGTGATCCTGTTCTTGTTTGGGGTGTTTTGGACGTGTTTTGGGTTCTCCGTTGGGTTTCGTTGTGTTTTCCGTGGTCATCATGGTGGAAAAGTGTAAATTGTGGGTTTTGGAGAACATCAGGTAGGTTTATGAGGACTTCTGGGGCAGATTCATGGTTTTTAGGGTTTTGTTCTGTTTTTTTCTAGTGATCCAGTTGTTTTTTGTCATGTTTTTGACGTGTTTTGGGGTCTCCGTTGGGTTTCATTGGGTTTTTCGTGGTCATCATGGTGGAAAAGTGTAAATTGTGGGTTTTGGAGAACATCAGGTAGGTTTAGGGGGACTTTTGGGGTGGATTCATGGTATTTGGGATTTTCTTCTGTTTTTTTTGGGGGGGTGATCGATTTCATTTTTGGGGTGTTTTTGACGTGTTTTGGGGTTTCCGTTGTGTTTCGTTGATTTCCTAATGTGTTTTAAGTTTGTTGGGAGTGGACTTTGGGATTTGGAGAACATCAGGTAGGTTTAGTGTGTTTTTGGGGTGGATCTATGTTTTTTGGGGTTTTCTTTCTTTTTTAGGGGTTATCCTGTTCTTGTTTGGGGTGTTTTCGACTTGTTTTGGGGTCTCCGTTGGGTTTTAGTTGGATTCTCGTTGGTCGTTAAGGTAAATGGGAGTGGATTGTGGGTTTTGAAGAAGATCAGGTGAGTTTAGGGTGGTTTTGCGGGGAAATTCATAGTGTTTGGTGTTTTTTCTTCTGATCCAGTTCTTTTTTGGGGTGTTTTTGAGGTGTTTTGGGGGTTTCCGTTGGGTTTCGTTGAGTTCCTAATGGGTTTTATGGTGGTTGGGAGTGGACATTTGGATTTGGAGAACATCAGGTACGTTTAGAGTGGTTTTGGGATTGGATCCGTGCTTTTTGGGGTTTTCTTTCGTTTTGGGGGGTGATCCTGTTCTTGTTTGGGGTGTTTTGGACGTGTTTTGGGTTCTCCGTTGGGTTTCGTTGTGTTTTCCGTGGTCATCATGCTGGAAAAGTGTAAATTGTTGGTTTTGGAGAACATCAGGTAGGTTTATGAGGACTTCTGGGGCAGAATCATGGTTTTTAGGGTTTTCTTCTGTTGTTTTTCTAGTGATCCAGTTGTTTTTGTCATGTTTTTGATGTGTTTTGGGGTCTCCGTTGGGTTTCATTGGGTTTTTCGTGGTCATCATGGTGGAAAAGTTTAAATTGTGGGTTTTGGAGAACATCAGGTAGATTTATGAGGACTTCTGGGGCAGATTCATGGTTTTTAGGGTTTTCTTCTGTTGTTTTTCTAGTGATCCAGTTGTTTTTGTCATGTTTTTGACGTGTTTTGGGGTCTCCGTTGGGTTTCATTGGGTTTTTTGTGGTCATCATGGTGGAAAAGTTTAAATTGTGGGTTTTGGAGAACATCAGGTAGATTTAGGGTGTTTTTTGGGTGGATCTATGGTTTTGGAGGATTTTGTTCCAGTTTTGGGGTGATCCAATTCTTCTTTGGGGTGTTTTGGACATGTTTTGGGTTCTCCGTTGGGTTTCGTTGTGTTTTCCGTGGTCATCATGGTGGAAAAGTGTAAATTGTGGGTTTTGGAGAACATCAGGTAGGTTTAGGGGGACTTTTGGGGTGGATTCATGGTATTTGGGGTTTTCTTCTGTTTTTTTGGGGGGGTGATCGAATTCATTTTTGGGGTGTTTTTGACGTGTTTTGGGGTCTCTGTTGGGTTTTGCTGGGTTCTTGTTGGTCATCATGTTGGAAAAGTGTAAATTGCGGGTTTTGGAGAACATCAGGTAGGTTTACTGTCTTTTTGGGGTGGATCTATGTTTTTGGGGGATTTTCTTCCAGTTTTGGGGGTGATTCCGTTCTTGTTTGGGGTGTTTTTGATGTGTTTTGTGGTCTGTGTTTTGTTTCGTTGTGTTTTCCTTGTTCATTTTGGTGGAAAAGGCTGAATAGTGGGTTTTGGAGAACATCAGGTAGGTTTAGGGTGGTTTTGGGATTTGATCCGTGCTTTTTGGGGATTTTGTTCCAGTTTTGGGGGTGATTCCGTTCTTGTTTGTGGTGTTTTTGATGTGTTTTGGGTTCTCCGTTGGGTTTCGTTGGGTTTTCCGTTGGCATCATGGTGGAAAAGGGTAAATTGTGGGTTTTGGAGAACATCAGGTAGGTTTAGGGGGACTTTTGGGGTGGATTCATGGTATTTGTTTTTTTTTCTGTTTTTCTGGGGTGATCCCGTTCTTTTTTGGTGTGTTTTTGATGTGTTTTGGGGTCTCCGTTGGGTTTTGTTGGGTTCTTGTTGGTCATCATGTTGGAAAAGTGTAAATTGTGGGTTTTGGAGAATATCAGGTGAGTTTAAGTTTTTCTGGGTGGTGAATCTATGGTTTTGGTTGAATTCTTCTGTTTTTTTAGCGTTTTCTTCTGTTTTTGGGGTGGTCCCATTCTTGTTTGGGGTGTTTTTGACATATTTTGGGGTCTCCGTTGGTTTTTGTTGGGTTCTTGTTGTTCATCATGGTGAAAACGTGTAAATTGTGGGTATTGGAGAACATCAGGTAGGTTTAGGGGGACTTTTGGGGTGGATCAACGGCTTTTAGGGTTTTCTTTCGGTTTTGGGGGTGATCCCGCTTTTTTTTCAGAATCACAGAATCACAGAATTTTCTAGGTTGGAAGAGACCTCAAGGTCATCGAGTCCAACCTCCAACCTAACGCTAACAGCCCTCCACTAAACCATATCCCTAAGCTGTACATCTAAGCGTCTTTTGAAGACTTCCAGGGATGGTGACTCCACCACTTCCCTGGGCAGCCTGTTCCAATGCCTCACAACCCTTTCTGTAAAGAAGTTCTTCCTAACATCTAACCTAAAACTCCCCTGGCTCAACTTAAGCCCATTCCCCCTCGTCCTGTCACCAGGCACGTGGGAGAACAGGCCAACCCCCACCTCTCTACAGCCTCCTTTAAGGTATCTGTAAAGAGCAATAAGGTCACCCCTGAGCCTCCTCTTCTCCAGGCTGAACAAGCCCAGCTCCCTCAGCCGCTCCTCGTAGGACTTGTTCTCCAGGCCCCTCACCAGCTTCGTCGCCCTTCTCTGCACCCGCTCAAGCACCTCGATGTCCTTCTTGTAGCGAGGGGCCCAAAACTGAACACAGTACTCGAGGTGCGGCCTCACCAGAGCTGAGTACAGGGGGACGATCACCTCCCTAGCCCTGCTGGTCACGCTGTTCCTAATACAAGCCAGGATGCCGTTGGCCTTCTTGGCCACCTGAGCACACTGCTGGCTCATATTCAGCCGACTGTCCACCATCACTCCCAGGTCCTTCTCTGCCTGGCAGCTTTCCAACCATTCCTCTCCCAGCCTGTAGCTCTGCTTGGGGTTATTGCACCCCAGGTGCAGGACCCGGCACTTGGCCTTGTTAAACTTCATGCAGTTGACCTCAGCCCATCGGTCCAGCCTATCCAGATCCTCCTGCAGAGCTTTCCTACCCTCAAGCAGATCGACACACGCACCTAACTTGGTGTCATCTGCGAACTTACTGAGGGTGCACTCGATGCCCTCGTCCAGATCATCGATGAAGATATTAAAGAGGACCGGCCCCAGCACCGAGCCCTGGGGGACGCCACTAGTGACTGGCCTCCAACTGGACTTGGCTCCATTCACCACGACTCTTTGGGCCCGGCTATCCAGCCAGTTTCTAACCCAACGAAGCGTGCGCCAGTCCAAGCCAAGAGCAGCCAGTTTCTTGAGGAGAATGCTGTGGGAGACGGTGTCAAAAGCCTTGCTGAAGTCAAGGTAGACCACATCCACAGCCTTTCCCTCATCCACCCAGCGCGTCACTCTGTCATAGAAGGAGATCAGGTTCGTCAGGCATGACCTGCCTTTCATAAAGCCATGCTGACTGGGCCTGATCGCCTGCTTCCCCTTCAAGTGCTGCATGATGACTCTCAGGAGGATCTGCTCCATGAGCTTTCCTGGCACTGAGGTCAAACTGACAGGCCTGTAGTTTCCTGGGTCTGCCCTCCGGCCCTTCTTGTAGATGGGCGTCACGTTTGCTAGCCGCCAGTCGATTGGGACCTCCCCCGATAGCCAGGACTGTTGATAAATGATGGACAGTGGCTTGGCCAGCTCCTCTGCCAGTTCCCTCAGTACCCTTGGGTGGATCCCATCTGGCCCCATCGACTTGTGCACATCTAAGTGCCGTAGTAGGTCACCAACCAGTTCTTCATGGATAATGAGGGCCACATCCTGCTCCCCATCCCCTTCCACCAGCTCAGGGTACTGGGTATCCAGAGAACATCCGGTATTGCCGCTAAAGACTGTGTTTTTTTGTGGTGTTTTTGACGTGTTTTGGGGTTTCCGTTGCGTTTCGTTGATTTCCTAATGTGTTTTAAGTTTGTTGGGAGTGGACTTTGGGATTTGGAGAACATCAGGTAGGTTTAGTGTGTTTTTGGGGTGGATCTATGGTTTTGGGGGTTTTCTTTCTTTTTTAGGGGTTATCCTGTTCTTGTTTGGGGTGTTTTCGACTTGTTTTGGGGTCTCCGTTGGGTTTTAGTTGGATTCTCGTTGGTCGTTAAGGTAAATGGGAGTGGATTGTGGGTTTTGAAGAAGATCAGGTGAGTTTAGGGTGGTTTTGCGGGGAAATTCATAGTGTTTGGTGTTTTTTCTTCTGATCCAGTTCTTTTTTGGGGTGTTTTTGAGGTGTTTTTGGGGTTTCCGTTGGGTTTCGTTGAGTTCCTAATGGGTTTTATGGTGGTTGGGAGTGGACATTTGGATTTGGAGAACATCAGGTACGTTTAGAGTGGTTTTGGGATTGGATCCGTGCTTTTTGGGGTTTTCTTTCGTTTTGGGGGGTGATCCTGTTCTTGTTTGGGGTGTTTTGGACGTGTTTTGGGTTCTCCGTTGGGTTTTGTTGGGTTTTCCGTGGTCATCATGCTGGAAAAGTGTAAATTGTTGGTTTTGGAGAACATCAGGTAGGTTTATGAGGACTTCTGGGGCAGATTCATGGTTTTTAGGGTTTTCTTCTGTTGTTTTTCTAGTGATCCAGTTGTTTTTGTCATGTTTTTGACGTGTTTTGGGGTCTCCGTTGGGTTTCATTGGGTTTTTCGTGGTCATCATGGTGGAAAAGTTTAAATTGTGGGTTTTGGAGAACATCAGGTAGATTTAGGGTGTTTTTTGGGTGGATCTATGGTTTTGGAGGATTTTGTTCCAGTTTTGGGGTGATCCAATTCTTTTTTGGGGTGTTTTGGACATGTTTTGGGTTCTCCGTTGGGTTTCGTTGTGTTTTCCGTGGTCATCATGGTGGAAAAGTGTAAATTGTGGGTTTTGGAGAACATCAGGTAGGTTTAGGGGGACTTTTGGGGTGGATTCATGGTATTTGGGGTTTTCTTCTGTTTTTTTGGGGGGGTGATCGAATTCATTTTTGGGGTGTTTTTGACGTGTTTTGGGGTCTCCGTTGGGTTTTGCTGGGTTCTTGTTGGTCATCATGTTGGAAAAGTGTAAATTGCGTGTTTTGGAGAACATCAGGTAGGTTTACTGTCTTTTTGGGGTGGATCTATGTTTTTGGGGGATTTTCTTCCAGTTTTGGGGGTGATTCCGTTCTTGTTTGGGGTGTTTTTGACGTGTTTTGTGGTCTGTGTTTTGTTTCGTTGTGTTTTCCTTGTTCATTTTGGTGGAAAAGGCTGAATAGTGGGTTTTGGAGAACATCAGGTAGGTTTAGGGTGGTTTTGGGATTTGATCCGTGCTTTTTGGGGATTTTGTTCCAGTTTTGGGGGTGATTCCGTTCTTGTTTGTGGTGTTTTTGATGTGTTTTGGGTTCTCCGTTGGGTTTCGTTGGGTTTTCCGTTGGCATCATGGTGGAAAAGGGTAAATTGTGTGTTTTGGAGAACATCAGGTAGATTTAGGGGGACTTTTGGGGTGGATTCATGGTATTTGTTTTTTTTTCTGTTTTTCTGGGGTGATCCCGTTCTTTTTTGGTGTGTTTTTGATGTGTTTTGGGGTCTTCGTTGGGTTTTGTTGGGTTCTTGTTGGTCATCATGTTGGAAAAGTGTAAATTGTGGGTTTTGGAGAATATCAGGTGAGTTTAAGTTTTTCTGGGTGGTGAATCTATGGTTTTGGTTGAATTCTTCTGTTTTTTTAGCGTTTTCTTCTGTTTTTGGGGTGGTCCCATTCTTTTTTGGGGTGTTTTTGACATATTTTGGGGTCTCCGTTGGGTTTTGTTGGGTTCTTGTTGTTCATCATGGTGAAAACGTGTAAATTGTGGGTATTGGAGAACATCAGGTAGGTTTAGGGGGACTTTTGGGGTGGATCAACGGCTTTTAGGGTTTTCTTTCGGTTTTGGGGGTGATCCCGCTTTTTTTTGTGGTGTTTTTGACGTGTTTTGGGGTTTCCGTTGCGTTTCGTTGATTTCCTAATGTGTTTTAAGTTTGTTGGGAGTGGACTTTGGGATTTGGAGAACATCAGGTAGGTTTAGTGTGTTTTGGGGGTGGATCTATGGTTTTTGGGGTTTTCTTTCTTTTTTAGGGGTTATCCTGTTCTTGTTTGGGGTGTTTTCGACTTGTTTTGGGGTCTCCGTTGGGTTTTAGTTGGATTCTCGTTGGTCGTTAAGGTAAATGGGAGTGGATTGTGGGTTTTGAAGAAGATCAGGTGAGTTTAGGGTGGTTTTGCGGGGAAATTCATAGTGTTTGGTGTTTTTTCTTCTGATCCAGTTCTTTTTTGGGGTGTTTTTGAGGTGTTTTTGGGGTTTCCGTTGTGTTTCGTTGAGTTCCTAATGGGTTTTATGGTGGTTGGGAGTGGACATTTGGATTTGGAGAACATCAGGTACGTTTAGAGTGGTTTTGGGATTGGATCCGTGCTTTTTGGGGTTTTCTTTCGTTTTGGGGGGTGATCCTGTTCTTGTTTGGGGTGTTTTGGACGTGTTTTGGGTTCTCCGTTGGGTTTTGTTGGGTTTTCCGTGGTCATCATGCTGGAAAAGTGTAAATTGTTGGTTTTGGAGAACATCAGGTAGGTTTATGAGGACTTCTGGGGCAGATTCATGGTTTTTAGGGTTTTCTTCTGTTGTTTTTCTAGTGATCCAGTTGTTTTTGTCATGTTTTTGACGTGTTTTGGGGTCTCCGTTGGGTTTCATTGGGTTTTTCGTGGTCATCATGGTGGAAAAGTTTAAATTGTGGGTTTTGGAGAACATCAGGTAGATTTAGGGTGTTTTTTGGGTGGATCTATGGTTTTGGAGGATTTTGTTCCAGTTTTGGGGTGATCCAATTCTTTTTTGGGGTGTTTTGGACATGTTTTGGGTTCTCCGTTGGGTTTCGTTGTGTTTTCCGTGGTCATCATGGTGGAAAAGTGTAAATTGTGGGTTTTGGAGAACATCAGGTAGGTTTAGGGGGACTTTTGGGGTGGATTCATGGTATTTGGGGTTTTCTTCTGTTTTTTTGGGGGGGTGATCGAATTCATTTTTGGGGTGTTTTTGACGTGTTTTGGGGTCTCCGTTGGGTTTTGCTGGGTTCTTGTTGGTCATCATGTTGGAAAAGTGTAAATTGCGGGTTTTGGAGAACATCAGGTAGGTTTACTGTCTTTTTGGGGTGGATCTATGTTTTTGGGGGATTTTCTTCCAGTTTTGGGGGTGATTCCGTTCTTGTTTGGGGTGTTTTTGACGTGTTTTGTGGTCTCTGTTTTGTTTCGTTGTGTTTTCCTTGTTCATTTTGGTGGAAAAGGCTGAATAGTGGGTTTTGGAGAACATCAGGTAGGTTTAGGGTGGTTTTGGGATTTGATCCGTGCTTTTTGGGGATTTTGTTCCAGTTTTGGGGGTGATTCCGTTCTTGTTTGTGGTGTTTTTGATGTGTTTTGGGTTCTCCGTTGGGTTTCGTTGGGTTTTCCGTTGGCATCATGGTGGAAAAGGGTAAATTGTGGGTTTTGGAGAACATCAGGTAGGTTTAGGGGGACTTTTGGGGTGGATTCATGGTATTTGTTTTTTTTTTCTGTTTTTCTGGGGTGATCCCGTTCTTTTTTGGTGTGTTTTTGATGTGTTTTGGGGTCTCCGTAGGGTTTTGTTGGGTTCTTGTTGGTCATCATGTTGGAAAAGTGTAAATTGTGGGTTTTGGAGAATATCAGGTGAGTTTAAGTTTTTCTGGGTGGTGAATCTATGGTTTTGGTTGAATTCTTCTGGTTTTTTTAGCGTTTTCTTCTGTTTTTGGGGTGGTCCCATTCTTTTTTGGGGTGTTTTTGACATATTTTGGGGTCTCCGTTGGGTTTTGTTGGGTTCTTGTTGTTCATCATGGTGAAAACGTGTAAATTGTGGGTATTGGAGAACATCAGGTAGGTTTAGGGGGACTTTTGGGGTGGATCAACGGCTTTTAGGGTTTTCTTTCGGTTTTGGGGGTGATCCCGCTTTTTTTTGTGGTGTTTTTGACGTGTTTTGGGGTTTCCGTTGCGTTTCGTTGATTTCCTAATGTGTTTTAAGTTTGTTGGGAGTGGACTTTGGGATTTGGAGAACATCAGGTAGGTTTAGTGTGTTTTTGGGGTGGATCTATGTTTTTTGGGGTTTTCTTTCTTTTTTAGGGGTTATCCTGTTCTTGTTTGGGGTGTTTTCGACTTGTTTTGGGGTCTCCGTTGGGTTTTAGTTGGATTCTCGTTGGTCGTTAAGGTAAATGGGAGTGGATTGTGGGTTTTGAAGAAGATCAGGTGAGTTTAGGGTGGTTTTGCGGGGAAATTCATAGTGTTTGGTGTTTTTTCTTCTGATCCAGTTCTTTTTTGGGGTGTTTTTGAGGTGTTTTTGGGGTTTCCGTTGTGTTTCGTTGAGTTCCTAATGGGTTTTATGGTGGTTGGGAGTGGACATTTGGATTTGGAGAACATCAGGTACGTTTAGAGTGGTTTTGGGATTGGATCCGTGCTTTTTGGGGTTTTCTTTCGTTTTGGGGGGTGATCCTGTTCTTGTTTGGGGTGTTTTGGACGTGTTTTGGGTTCTCCGTTGGGTTTTGTTGGGTTTTCCGTGGTCATCATGCTGGAAAAGTGTAAATTGTTGGTTTTGGAGAACATCAGGTAGGTTTATGAGGACTTCTGGGGCAGATTCATGGTTTTTAGGGTTTTCTTCTGTTGTTTTTCTAGTGATCCAGTTGTTTTTGTCATGTTTTTGACGTGTTTTGGGGTCTCCGTTGGATTTCGTTGGGTTTTCCGTTGTCATCATGGTGGAAAAGTTTAAATTGTGGGTTTTGGAGAACATCAGGTAGATTTAGGGTGTTTTTTGGGTGGATCTATGGTTTTGGAGGATTTTGTTCCAGTTTTGGGGTGATCCAATTCTTTTTTGGGGTGTTTTGGACATGTTTTGGGCTCTCCGTTGGGTTTCGTTGTGTTTTCCGTGGTCATCATGGTGGAAAAGTGTAAATTGTGGGTTTTGGAGAACATCAGGCAGGTTTAGGGGGACTTTTGGGGTGGATTCATGGTATTTGGGGTTTTCTTCTGTTTTTTTGGGGGGGGTGATCGAATTCATTTTTGGGGTGTTTTTGACGTGTTTTGGGGTCTCCGTTGGGTTTTGCTGGGTTCTTGTTGGTCATCATGTTGGAAAAGTGTAAATTGCGGGTTTTGGAGAACATCAGGTAGGTTTACTGTCTTTTTGGGGTGGATCTATGTTTTTGGGGGATTTTCTTCCAGTTTTGGGGGTGATTCCGTTCTTGTTTGGGGTGTTTTTGACGTGTTTTGTGGTCTCTGTTTTGTTTCGTTGTGTTTTCCTTGTTCATTTTGGTGGAAAAGGCTGAATAGTGGGTTTTGGAGAACATCAGGTAGGTTTAGGGTGGTTTTGGGATTTGATCCGTGCTTTTTGGGGATTTTGTTCCAGTTTTGGGGGTGATTCCGTTCTTGTTTGTGGTGTTTTTGATGTGTTTTGGGTTCTCCGTTGGGTTTCGTTGGGTTTTCCGTTGGCATCATGGTGGAAAAGGGTAAATTGTGGGTTTTGGAGAACATCAGGTAGGTTTAGGGGGACTTTTGGGGTGGATTCATGGTATTTGTTTTTTTTTTCTGTTTTTCTGGGGTGATCCCGTTCTTTTTTGGTGTGTTTTTGATGTGTTTTGGGGTCTCCGTTGGGTTTTGTTGGGTTCTTGTTGGTCATCATGTTGGAAAAGTGTAAATTGTGGGTTTTGGAGAATATCAGGTGAGTTTAAGTTTTTCTGGGTGGTGAATCTATGGTTTTGGTTGAATTCTTCTGTTTTTTTTAGCGTTTTCTTCTGTTTTTGGGGTGGTCCCATTCTTTTTTGGGGTGTTTTTGACATATTTTGGGGTCTCCGTTGGGTTTTGTTGGGTTCTTGTTGTTCATCATGGTGAAAACGTGTAAATTGTGGGTATTGGAGAACATCAGGTAGGTTTAGGGGGACTTTTGGGGTGGATCAACGGCTTTTAGGGTTTTCTTTCGGTTTTGGGGGTGATCCCGCTTTTTTTTGTGGTGTTTTTGACGTGTTTTGGGGTTTCCGTTGCGTTTCGTTGATTTCCTAATGTGTTTTAAGTTTGTTGGGAGTGGACTTTGGGATTTGGAGAACATCAGGTAGGTTTAGTGTGTTTTTGGGGTGGATCTATGTTTTTTGGGGTTTTCTTTCTTTTTTAGGGGTTATCCTGTTCTTGTTTGGGGTGTTTTCGACTTGTTTTGGGGTCTCCGTTGGGTTTTAGTTGGATTCTCGTTGGTCGTTAAGGTAAATGGGAGTGGATTGTGGGTTTTGAAGAAGATCAGGTGAGTTTAGGGTGGTTTTGCGGGGAAATTCATAGTGTTTGGTGTTTTTTCTTCTGATCCAGTTCTTTTTTGGGGTGTTTTTGAGGTGTTTTTGGGGTTTCCGTTGTGTTTCGTTGAGTTCCTAATGGGTTTTATGGTGGTTGGGAGTGGACATTTGGATTTGGAGAACATCAGGTACGTTTAGAGTGGTTTTGGGATTGGATCCGTGCTTTTTGGGGTTTTCTTTCGTTTTGGGGGGTGATCCTGTTCTTGTTTGGGGTGTTTTGGACGTGTTTTGGGTTCTCCGTTGGGTTTTGTTGGGTTTTCCGTGGTCATCATGCTGGAAAAGTGTAAATTGTTGGTTTTGGAGAACATCAGGTAGGTTTATGAGGACTTCTGGGGCAGATTCATGGTTTTTAGGGTTTTCTTCTGTTGTTTTTCTAGTGATCCAGTTGTTTTTGTCATGTTTTTGACGTGTTTTGGGGTCTCCGTTGGATTTCGTTGGGTTTTCCGTTGTCATCATGGTGGAAAAGTTTAAATTGTGGGTTTTGGAGAACATCAGGTAGATTTAGGGTGTTTTTTGGGTGGATCTATGGTTTTGGAGGATTTTGTTCCAGTTTTGGGGTGATCCAATTCTTTTTTGGGGTGTTTTGGACATGTTTTGGGCTCTCCGTTGGGTTTCGTTGTGTTTTCCGTGGTCATCATGGTGGAAAAGTGTAAATTGTGGGTTTTGGAGAACATCAGGCAGGTTTAGGGGGACTTTTGGGGTGGATTCATGGTATTTGGGGTTTTCTTCTGTTTTTTTGGGGGGGGTGATCGAATTCATTTTTGGGGTGTTTTTGACGTGTTTTGGGGTCTCCGTTGGGTTTTGCTGGGTTCTTGTTGGTCATCATGTTGGAAAAGTGTAAATTGCGGGTTTTGGAGAACATCAGGTAGGTTTACTGTCTTTTTGGGGTGGATCTATGTTTTTGGGGGATTTTCTTCCAGTTTTGGGGGTGATTCCGTTCTTGTTTGGGGTGTTTTTGACGTGTTTTGTGGTCTCTGTTTTGTTTCGTTGTGTTTTCCTTGTTCATTTTGGTGGAAAAGGCTGAATAGTGGGTTTTGGAGAACATCAGGTAGGTTTAGGGTGGTTTTGGGATTTGATCCGTGCTTTTTGGGGATTTTGTTCCAGTTTTGGGGGTGATTCCGTTCTTGTTTGTGGTGTTTTTGATGTGTTTTGGGTTCTCCGTTGGGTTTCGTTGGGTTTTCCGTTGGCATCATGGTGGAAAAGGGTAAATTGTGGGTTTTGGAGAACATCAGGTAGGTTTAGGGGGACTTTTGGGGTGGATTCATGGTATTTGTTTTTTTTTTCTGTTTTTCTGGGGTGATCCCGTTCTTTTTTGGTGTGTTTTTGATGTGTTTTGGGGTCTCCGTTGGGTTTTGTTGGGTTCTTGTTGGTCATCATGTTGGAAAAGTGTAAATTGTGGGTTTTGGAGAATATCAGGTGAGTTTAAGTTTTTCTGGGTGGTGAATCTATGGTTTTGGTTGAATTCTTCTGTTTTTTTAGCGTTTTCTTCTGTTTTTGGGGTGGTCCCATTCTTGTTTGGGGTGTTTTTGACATTTTGGGGTCTCCGTTGGGTTTTGTTGGGTTCTTGTTGTTCATCATGGTGAAAACGTGTAAATTGTGGGTATTGGAGAACATCAGGTAGGTTTAGGGGGACTTTTGGGGTGGATCAACGGCTTTTAGGGTTTTCTTTCGGTTTTGGGGGTGATCCCGCTTTTTTTTGTGGTGTTTTTGACGTGTTTTGGGGTTTCCGTTGCGTTTCGTTGATTTCCTAATGTGTTTTAAGTTTGTTGGGAGTGGACTTTGGGATTTGGAGAACATCAGGTAGGTTTAGTGTGTGTTTGGGGTGGATCTATGGTTTTGGGGGTTTTCTTTCTTTTTTAGGGGTTATCCTGTTCTTGTTTGGGGTGTTTTCGACTTGTTTTGGGGTCTCCGTTGGGTTTTAGTTGGATTCTCGTTGGTCGTTAGGGTAAATGGGAGTGGATTGTGGGTTTTGAAGAAGATCAGGTGAGTTTAGGGTGGTTTTGCGGGGAAATTCATAGTGTTTGGTGTTTTTTCTTCTGATCCAGTTCTTTTCTGGGGTGTTTTTGAGGTGTTTTTGGGGTTTCCGTTGGGTTTCGTTGAGTTCCTAATGGGTTTTATGGTGGTTGGGAGTGGACATTTGGATTTGGAGAACATCAGGTACGTTTAGAGTGGTTTTGGGATTGGATCCGTGCTTTTTGGGGTTTTCTTTCGTTTTGGGGGGTGATCCTGTTCTTGTTTGGGGTGTTTTGGACGTGTTTTGGGTTCTCCGTTGGGTTTTGTTGGGTTTTCCGTGGTCATCATGCTGGAAAAGTGTAAATTGTTGGTTTTGGAGAACATCAGGTAGGTTTATGAGGACTTCTGGGGCAGATTCATGGTTTTTAGGGTTTTCTTCTGTTGTTTTTCTAGTGATCCAGTTGTTTTTGTCATGTTTTTGACGTGTTTTGGGGTCTCCGTTGGGTTTCATTGGGTTTTTCGTGGTCATCACGGTGGAAAAGTTTAAATTGTGGGTTTTGGAGAACATCAGGTAGATTTAGGGTGTTTTTTGGGTGGATCTATTGTTTTGGAGGATTTTGTTCCAGTTTTGGGGTGATCCAATTCTTTTTTGGGGTGTTTTGGACATGTTTTGGGTTCTCCGTTGGGTTTCGTTGTGTTTTCCGTGGTCATCATGGTGGAAAAGTGTAAATTGTGGGTTTTGGAGAACATCAGGTAGGTTTAGGGGGACTTTTGGGGTGGATTCATGGTATTTGGGGTTTTCTTCTGTTTTTTTTGGGGGGGTGATCGAATTCATTTTTGGGGTGTTTTTGACGTGTTTTGGGGTCTCCGTTGGGTTTTGCTGGGTTCTTGTTGGTCATCATGTTGGAAAAGTGTAAATTGCGGGTTTTGGAGATCATCAGGTAGGTTTACTGTCTTTTTGGGGTGGATCTATGTTTTTGGGGGATTTTCTTCCAGTTTTGGGGGTGATTCCGTTCTTGTCTGGGGTGTTTTTGACGTGTTTTGTGGTCTCTGTTTTGTTTCGTTGTGTTTTCCTTGTTCATTTTGGTGGAAAAGGCTGAATAGTGGGTTTTGGAGAACATCAGGTAGGTTTAGGGTGGTTTTGGGATTTGATCCGTGCTTTTTGGGGATTTTGTTCCAGTTTTGGGGGTGATTCCGTTCTTGTTTGTGGTGTTTTTGGTGTGTTTTGGGTTCTCCGTTGGGTTTCGTTGGGTTTTCCGTTGGCATCATGGTGGAAAAGGGTAAATTGTGGGTTTTGGAGAACATCAGGTAGGTTTAGGGGGACTTTTGGGGTGGATTCATGGTATTTGTTTTTTTTTTTCTGTTTTTCTGGGGTGATCCCGTTCTTTTTTGGTGTGTTTTTGATGTGTTTTGGGGTCTCCGTTGGGTTTTGTTGGGTTCTTGTTGGTCATCATGTTGGAAAAGTGTAAATTGTGGGTTTTGGAGAATATCAGGTGAGTTTAAGTTTTTCTGGGTGGTGAATCTATGGTTTTGGTTGAATTCTTCTGTTTTTTTTAGCGTTTTCTTCTGTTTTTGGGGTGGTCCCATTCTTGTTTGGGGTGTTTTTGACATTTTGGGGTCTCCGTTGGGTTTTGTTGGGTTCTTGTTGTTCATCATGGTGAAAACGTGTAAATTGTGGGTATTGGAGAACATCAGGTAGGTTTAGGGGGACTTTTGGGGTGGATCAACGGCTTTTAGGGTTTTCTTTCGGTTTTGGGGGTGATCCCGCTTTTTTTTGTGGTGTTTTTGACGTGTTTTGGGGTTTCCGTTGCGTTTCGTTGATTTCCTAATGTGTTTTAAGTTTGTTGGGAGTGGACTTTGGGATTTGGAGAACATCAGGTAGGTTTAGTGTGTGTTTGGGGTGGATCTATGGTTTTGGGGGTTTTCTTTCTTTTTTAGGGGTTATCCTGTTCTTGTTTGGGGTGTTTTCGACTTGTTTTGGGGTCTCCGTTGGGTTTTAGTTGGATTCTCGTTGGTCGTTAGGGTAAATGGGAGTGGATTGTGGGTTTTGAAGAAGATCAGGTGAGTTTAGGGTGGTTTTGCGGGGAAATTCATAGTGTTTGGTGTTTTTTCTTCTGATCCAGTTCTTTTCTGGGGTGTTTTTGAGGTGTTTTTGGGGTTTCCGTTGGGTTTCGTTGAGTTCCTAATGGGTTTTATGGTGGTTGGGAGTGGACATTTGGATTTGGAGAACATCAGGTACGTTTAGAGTGGTTTTGGGATTGGATCCGTGCTTTTTGGGGTTTTCTTTCGTTTTGGGGGGTGATCCTGTTCTTGTTTGGGGTGTTTTGGACGTGTTTTGGGTTCTCCGTTGGGTTTTGTTGGGTTTTCCGTGGTCATCATGCTGGAAAAGTGTAAATTGTTGGTTTTGGAGAACATCAGGTAGGTTTATGAGGACTTCTGGGGCAGATTCATGGTTTTTAGGGTTTTCTTCTGTTGTTTTTCTAGTGATCCAGTTGTTTTTGTCATGTTTTTGACGTGTTTTGGGGTCTCCGTTGGGTTTCATTGGGTTTTTCGTGGTCATCACGGTGGAAAAGTTTAAATTGTGGGTTTTGGAGAACATCAGGTAGATTTAGGGTGTTTTTTGGGTGGATCTATTGTTTTGGAGGATTTTGTTCCAGTTTTGGGGTGATCCAATTCTTTTTTGGGGTGTTTTGGACATGTTTTGGGTTCTCCGTTGGGTTTCGTTGTGTTTTCCGTGGTCATCATGGTGGAAAAGTGTAAATTGTGGGTTTTGGAGAACATCAGGTAGGTTTAGGGGGACTTTTGGGGTGGATTCATGGTATTTGGGGTTTTCTTCTGTTTTTTTTTGGGGGGGTGATCGAATTCATTTTTGGGGTGTTTTTGACGTGTTTTGGGGTCTCCGTTGGGTTTTGCTGGGTTCTTGTTGGTCATCATGTTGGAAAACTGTAAATTGCGGGATTTGGAGATCATCAGGTAGGTTTACTGTCTTTTTGGGGTGGATCTATGTTTTTGGGGGATTTTCTTCCAGTTTTGGGGGTGATTCCGTTCTTGTCTGGGGTGTTTTTGACGTGTTTTGTGGTCTCTGTTTTGTTTCGTTGTGTTTTCCTTGTTCATTTTGGTGGAAAAGGCTGAATAGTGGGTTTTGGAGAACATCAGGTAGGTTTAGGGTGGTTTTGGGATTTGATCCGTGCTTTTTGGGGATTTTGTTCCAGTTTTGGGGGTGATTCCGTTCTTGTTTGTGGTGTTTTTGATGTGTTTTGGGTTCTCCGTTGGGTTTCGTTGGGTTTTCCGTTGGCATCATGGTGGAAAAGGGTAAATTGTGGGTTTTGGAGAACATCAGGTAGGTTTAGGGGGACTTTTGGGGTGGATTCATGGTATTTGTTTTTTTTTTCTGTTTTTCTGGGGTGATCCCGTTCTTTTTTGGTGTGTTTTTGATGTGTTTTGGGGTCTCCGTTGGGTTTTGTTGGGTTCTTGTTGGTCATCATGTTGGAAAAGTGTAAATTGTGGGTTTTGGAGAATATCAGGTGAGTTTAAGTTTTTCTGGGTGGTGAATCTATGGTTTTGGTTGAATTCTTCTGTTTTTTTAGCGTTTTCTTCTGTTTTTGGGGTGGTCCCATTCTTGTTTGGGGTGTTTTTGACATATTTTGGGGTCTCCGTTGGGTTTTGTTGGGTTCTTGTTGTTCATCATGGTGAAAACGTGTAAATTGTGGGTATTGGAGAACATCAGGTAGGTTTAGGGGGACTTTTGGGGTGGATCAACGGCTTTTAGGGTTTTCTTTCGGTTTTGGGGGTGATCCCGCTTTTTTTTGTGGTGTTTTTGACGTGTTTTGGGGTTTCCGTTGCGTTTCGTTGATTTCCTAATGTGTTTTAAGTTTGTTGGGAGTGGACTTTGGGATTTGGAGAACATCAGGTAGGTTTAGTGTGTTTTTGGGGTGGATCTATGGTTTTGGGGGTTTTCTTTCTTTTTTAGGGGTTATCCTGTTCTTGTTTGGGGTGTTTTCGACTTGTTTTGGGGTCTCCGTTGGGTTTTAGTTGGATTCTCGTTGGTCGTTAAGGTAAATGGGAGTGGATTGTGGGTTTTGAAGAAGATCAGGTGAGTTTAGGGTGGTTTTGCGGGGAAATTCATAGTGTTTGGTGTTTTTTCTTCTGATCCAGTTCTTTTTTGGGGTGTTTTTGAGGTGTTTTTGGGGTTTCCGTTGGGTTTCGTTGAGTTCCTAATGGGTTTTATGGTGGTTGGGAGTGGACATTTGGATTTGGAGAACATCAGGTACGTTTAGAGTGGTTTTGGGATTGGATCCGTGCTTTTTGGGGTTTTCTTTCGTTTTGGGGGGTGATCCTGTTCTTGTTTGGGGTGTTTTGGACGTGTTTTGGGTTCTCCGTTGGGTTTCGTTGTGTTTTCCGTGGTCATCATGCTGGAAAAGTGTAAATTGTTGGTTTTGGAGAACATCAGGTAGGTTTATGAGGACTTCTGGGGCAGATTCATGGTTTTTAGGGTTTTCTTCTGTTGTTTTTCTAGTGATCCAGTTGTTTTTGTCATGTTTTTGACGTGTTTTGGGGTCTCCGTTGGGTTTCATTGGGTTTTTCGTGGTCATCACGGTGGAAAAGTTTAAATTGTGGGTTTTGGAGAACATCAGGTAGATTTAGGGTGTTTTTTGGGTGGATCTATTGTTTTGGAGGATTTTGTTCCAGTTTTGGGGTGATCCAATTCTTTTTTGGGGTGTTTTGGACATGTTTTGGGTTCTCCGTTGGGTTTCGTTGTGTTTTCCGTGGTCATCATGGTGGAAAAGTGTAAATTGTGGGTTTTGGAGAACATCAGGTAGGTTTAGGGGGACTTTTGGGGTGGATTCATGGTATTTGGGGTTTTCTTCTGTTTTTTTTGGGGGGGTGATCGAATTCATTTTTGGGGTGTTTTTGACGTGTTTTGGGGTCTCCGTTGGGTTTTGCTGGGTTCTTGTTGGTCATCATGTTGGAAAAGTGTAAATTGCGGGTTTTGGAGATCATCAGGTAGGTTTACTGTCTTTTTGGGGTGGATCTATGTTTTTGGGGGATTTTCTTCCAGTTTTGGGGGTGATTCCGTTCTTGTCTGGGGTGTTTTTGACGTGTTTTGTGGTCTCTGTTTTGTTTCGTTGTGTTTTCCTTGTTCATTTTGGTGGAAAAGGCTGAATAGTGGGTTTTGGAGAACATCAGGTAGGTTTAGGGTGGTTTTGGGATTTGATCCGTGCTTTTTGGGGATTTTGTTCCAGTTTTGGGGGTGATTCCGTTCTTGTTTGTGGTGTTTTTGATGTGTTTTGGGTTCTCCGTTGGGTTTCGTTGGGTTTTCCGTTGGCATCATGGTGGAAAAGGGTAAATTGTGGGTTTTGGAGAACATCAGGTAGGTTTAGGGGGACTTTTGGGGTGGATTCATGGTATTTGTTTTTTTTTTTCTGTTTTTCTGGGGTGATCCCGTTCTTTTTTGGTGTGTTTTTGATGTGTTTTGGGGTCTCCGTTGGGTTTTGTTGGGTTCTTGTTGGTCATCATGTTGGAAAAGTGTAAATTGTGGGTTTTGGAGAATATCAGGTGAGTTTAAGTTTTTCTGGGTGGTGAATCTATGGTTTTGGTTGAATTCTTCTGTTTTTTTAGCGTTTTCTTCTGTTTTTGGGGTGGTCCCATTCTTGTTTGGGGTGTTTTTGACATTTTGGGGTCTCCGTTGGGTTTTGTTGGGTTCTTGTTGTTCATCATGGTGAAAACGTGTGAATTGTGGGTATTGGAGAACATCAGGTAGGTTTAGGGGGACTTTTGGGGTGGATCAACGGCTTTTAGGGTTTTCTTTCGGTTTTGGGGGTGATCCCGCTTTTTTTTGTGGTGTTTTTGACGTGTTTTGGGGTTTCCGTTGTGTTTCGTTGATTTCCTAATGTGTTTTAAGTTTGTTGGGAGTGGACTTTGGGATTTGGAGAACATCAGGTAGGTTTAGTGTGTGTTTGGGGTGGATCTATGGTTTTGGGGGTTTTCTTTCTTTTTTAGGGGTTATCCTGTTCTTGTTTGGGGTGTTTTCGACTTGTTTTGGGGTCTCCGTTGGGTTTTAGTTGGATTCTCGTTGGTCGTTAGGGTAAATGGGAGTGGATTGTGGGTTTTGAAGAAGATCAGGTGAGTTTAGGGTGGTTTTGCGGGGAAATTCATAGTGTTTGGTGTTTTTTCTTCTGATCCAGTTCTTTTCTGGGGTGTTTTTGAGGTGTTTTTGGGGTTTCCGTTGGGTTTCGTTGAGTTCCTAATGGGTTTTATGGTGGTTGGGAGTGGACATTTGGATTTGGAGAACATCAGGTACGTTTAGAGTGGTTTTGGGATTGGATCCGTGCTTTTTGGGGTTTTCTTTCGTTTTGGGGGGTGATCCTGTTCTTGTTTGGGGTGTTTTGGACGTGTTTTGGGTTCTCCGTTGGGTTTTGTTGGGTTTTCCGTGGTCATCATGCTGGAAAAGTGTAAATTGTTGGTTTTGGAGAACATCAGGTAGGTTTATGAGGACTTCTGGGGCAGATTCATGGTTTTTAGGGTTTTCTTCTGTTGTTTTTCTAGTGATCCAGTTGTTTTTGTCATGTTTTTGACGTGTTTTGGGGTCTCCGTTGGGTTTCATTGGGTTTTTCGTGGTCATCACGGTGGAAAAGTTTAAATTGTGGGTTTTGGAGAACATCAGGTAGATTTAGGGTGTTTTTTGGGTGGATCTATTGTTTTGGAGGATTTTGTTCCAGTTTTGGGGTGATCCAATTCTTTTTTGGGGTGTTTTGGACATGTTTTGGGTTCTCCGTTGGGTTTCGTTGTGTTTTCCGTGGTCATCATGGTGGAAAAGTGTAAATTGTGGGTTTTGGAGAACATCAGGTAGGTTTAGGGGGACTTTTGGGGTGGATTCATGGTATTTGGGGTTTTCTTCTGTTTTTTTTGGGGGGGTGATCGAATTCATTTTTGGGGTGTTTTTGACGTGTTTTGGGGTCTCCGTTGGGTTTTGCTGGGTTCTTGTTGGTCATCATGTTGGAAAAGTGTAAATTGCGGGTTTTGGAGATCATCAGGTAGGTTTACTGTCTTTTTGGGGTGGATCTATGTTTTTGGGGGATTTTCTTCCAGTTTTGGGGGTGATTCCGTTCTTGTCTGGGGTGTTTTTGACGTGTTTTGTGGTCTCTGTTTTGTTTCGTTGTGTTTTCCTTGTTCATTTTGGTGGAAAAGGCTGAATAGTGGGTTTTGGAGAACATCAGGTAGGTTTAGAGTGGTTTTGGGATTTGATCCGTGCTTTTTGGGGATTTTGTTCCAGTTTTGGGGGTGATTCCGTTCTTGTTTGTGGTGTTTTTGATGTGTTTTGGGTTCTCCGTTGGGTTTCGTTGGGTTTTCCGTTGGCATCATGGTGGAAAAGGGTAAATTGCGGGTTTTGGAGAACATCAGGTAGGTTTAGGGGGACTTTTGGGGTGGATTCATGGTATTTGTTTTTTTTTTTTCTGTTTTTCTGGGGTGATCCCGTTCTTTTTTGGTGTGTTTTTGATGTGTTTTGGGGTCTCCGTTGGGTTTTGTTGGGTTCTTGTTGGTCATCATGTTGGAAAAGTGTAAATTGTGGGTTTTGGAGAATATCAGGTGAGTTTAAGTTTTTCTGGGTGGTGAATCTATGGTTTTTGTTGAATTCTTCTGTTTTTTTAGCGTTTTCTTCTGTTTTTGGGGTGGTCCCATTCTTTTTTGGGGTGTTTTTGACATATTTTGGGGTCTCCGTTGGGTTTTGTCGGGTTCTTGTTGTTCATCATGGTGAAAACGTGTAAATTGTGGGTATTGGAGAACATCAGGTAGGTTTAGGGGGACTTTTGGGGTGGATCAACGGCTTTTAGGGTTTTCTTTCGGTTTTGGGGGTGATCCCGCTTTTTTTTGTGGTGTTTTTGACGTGTTTTGGGGTTTCCGTTGCGTTTCGTTGATTTCCTAATGTGTTTTAAGTTTGTTGGGAGTGGACTTTGGGATTTGGAGAACATCAGGTAGGTTTAGTGTGTGTTTGGGGTGGATCTATGGTTTTGGGGGTTTTCTTTCTTTTTTAGGGGTTATCCTGTTCTTGTTTGGGGTGTTTTCGACTTGTTTTGGGGTCTCCGTTGGGTTTTAGTTGGATTCTCGTTGGTCGTTAAGGTAAATGGGAGTGGATTGTGGGTTTTGAAGAAGATCAGGTGAGTTTAGGGTGGTTTTGCGGGGAAATTCATAGTGTTTGGTGTTTTTTCTTCTGATCCAGTTCTTTTTTGGGGTGTTTTTGAGGTGTTTTGGGGGTTTCCGTTGGGTTTCGTTGAGTTCCTAATGGGTTTTATGGTGGTTGGGAGTGGACATTTGGATTTGGAGAACATCAGGTACGTTTAGAGTGGTTTTGGGATTGGATCCGTGCTTTTTGGGGTTTTCTTTCGTTTTTGGGGGTGATCCTGTTCTTGTTTGGGGTGTTTTGGACGTGTTTTGGGTTCTCCGTTGGGTTTTGTTGGGTTTTCCGTGGTCATCATGCTGGAAAAGTGTAAATTGTTGGTTTTGGAGAACATCAGGTAGGTTTATGAGGACTTCTGGGGCAGATTCATGGTTTTTAGGGTTTTCTTCTGTTGTTTTTCTAGTGATCCAGTTGTTTTTGTCATGTTTTTGACGTGTTTTGGGGTCTCCGTTGGGTTTCATTGGGTTTTTCGTGGTCATCACGGTGGAAAAGTTTAAATTGTGGGTTTTGGAGAACATCAGGTAGATTTAGGGTGTTTTTTGGGTGGATCTATTGTTTTGGAGGATTTTGTTCCAGTTTTGGGGTGATCCAATTCTTTTTGGGGGTGTTTTGGACATGTTTTGGGTTCTCCGTTGGGTTTCGTTGTGTTTTCCGTGGTCATCATGGTGGAAAAGTGTAAATTGTGGGTTTTGGAGAACATCAGGTAGGTTTAGGGGGACTTTTGGGGTGGATTCATGGCATTTGGGGTTTTCTTCTGTTTTTTTTGGGGGGGTGATCGAATTCATTTTTGGGGTGTTTTTGACGTGTTTTGGGGTCTCCGTTGGGTTTTGCTGGGTTCTTGTTGGTCATCATGTTGGAAAAGTGTAAATTGCGGGTTTTGGAGAACATCAGGTAGGTTTACTGTCTTTATTGGGTGGATCTATGTTTTTGGGGGATTTTCTTCCAGTTTTGGGGGTGATTCCGTTCTTGTTTGGGGTGTTTTTGACGTGTTTTGTGGTCTCTGTTTTGTTTCGTTGTGTTTTCCTTGTTCATTTTGGTGGAAAAGGCTGAATAGTGGGTTTTGGAGAACATCAGGTAGGTTTAGGGTGGTTTTGGGATTTGATCCGTGCTTTTTGGGGATTTTGTTCCAGTTTTGGGGGTGATTCCGTTCTTGTTTGTGGTGTTTTTGATGTGTTTTGGGTTCTCCGTTGGGTTTCGTTGGGTTTTCCGTTGGCATCATGGTGGAAAAGGGTAAATTGTGGGTTTTGGAGAACATCAGGTAGGTTTAGGGGGACTTTTGGGGTGGATTCATGGTATTTGTTTTTTTTTTCTGTTTTTCTGGGGTGATCCCGTTCTTTTTTGGTGTGTTTTTGATGTGTTTTGGGGTCTCCGTTGGGTTTTGTTGGGTTCTTGTTGGTCATCATGTTGGAAAAGTGTAAATTGTGGGTTTTGGAGAATATCAGGTGAGTTTAAGTTTTTCTGGGTGGTGAATCTATGGTTTTGGTTGAATTCTTCTGTTTTTTTAGCGTTTTCTTCTGTTTTTGGGGTGGTCCCATTCTTTTTTGGGGTGTTTTTGACATATTTTGGGGTCTCCGTTGGGTTTTGTTGGGTTCTTGTTGTTCATCATGGTGAAAACGTGTAAATTGTGGGTATTGGAGAACATCAGGTAGGTTTAGGGGGACTTTTGGGGTGGATCAACGGCTTTTAGGGTTTTCTTTCGGTTTTGGGGGTGATCCCGCTTTTTTTTTGTGGTGTTTTTGACGTGTTTTGGGGTTTCCGTTGCGTTTCGTTGATTTCCTAATGTGTTTTAAGTTTGTTGGGAGTGGACTTTGGGATTTGGAGAACATCAGGTAGGTTTAGTGTGTGTTTGGGGTGGATCTATGGTTTTGGGGGTTTTCTTTCTTTTTTAGGGGTTATCCTGTTCTTGTTTGGGGTGTTTTCGACTTGTTTTGGGGTCTCCGTTGGGTTTTAGTTGGATTCTCGTTGGTCGTTAAGGTAAATGGGAGTGGATTGTGGGTTTTGAAGAAGATCAGGTGAGTTTAGGGTGGTTTTGCGGGGAAATTCATAGTGTTTGGTGTTTTTTCTTCTGATCCAGTTCTTTTTTGGGGTGTTTTTGAGGTGTTTTTGGGGTTTCCGTTGGGTTTCGTTGAGTTCCTAATGGGTTTTATGGTGGTTGGGAGTGGACATTTGGATTTGGAGAACATCAGGTACGTTTAGAGTGGTTTTGGGATTGGATCCGTGCTTTTTGGGGTTTTCTTTCGTTTTGGGGGGTGATCCTGTTCTTGTTTGGGGTGTTTTGGACGTGTTTTGGGTTCTCCGTTGGGTTTTGTTGGGTTTTCCGTGGTCATCATGCTGGAAAAGTGTAAATTGTTGGTTTTGGAGAACATCAGGTAGGTTTATGAGGACTTCTGGGGCAGATTCATGGTTTTTAGGGTTTTCTTCTGTTGTTTTTCTAGTGATCCAGTTGTTTTTGTCATGTTTTTGACGTGTTTTGGGGTCTCCGTTGGGTTTCATTGGGTTTTTCGTGGTCATCACGGTGGAAAAGTTTAAATTGTGGGTTTTGGAGAACATCAGGTAGATTTAGGGTGTTTTTTGGGTGGATCTATTGTTTTGGAGGATTTTGTTCCAGTTTTGGGGTGATCCAATTCTTTTTTGGGGTGTTTTGGACATGTTTTGGGTTCTCCGTTGGGTTTCGTTGTGTTTTCCGTGGTCATCATGGTGGAAAAGTGTAAATTGTGGGTTTTGGAGAACATCAGGTAGGTTTAGGGGGACTTTTGGGGTGGATTCATGGTATTTGGGGTTTTCTTCTGTTTTTTTTGGGGGGGTGATCGAATTCATTTTTGGGGTGTTTTTGACGTGTTTTGGGGTCTCCGTTGGGTTTTGCTGGGTTCTTGTTGGTCATCATGTTGGAAAAGTGTAAATTGCGGGTTTTGGAGATCATCAGGTAGGTTTACTGTCTTTTTGGGGTGGATCTATGTTTTTGGGGGATTTTCTTCCAGTTTTGGGGGTGATTCCGTTCTTGTCTGGGGTGTTTTTGACGTGTTTTGTGGTCTCTGTTTTGTTTCGTTGTGTTTTCCTTGTTCATTTTGGTGGAAAAGGCTGAATAGTGGGTTTTGGAGAACATCAGGTAGGTTTAGGGTGGTTTTGGGATTTGATCCGTGCTTTTTGGGGATTTTGTTCCAGTTTTGGGGGTGATTCCGTTCTTGTTTGTGGTGTTTTTGATGTGTTTTGGGTTCTCCGTTGGGTTTCGTTGGGTTTTCCGTTGGCATCATGGTGGAAAAGGGTAAATTGTGGGTTTTGGAGAACATCAGGTAGGTTTAGGGGGACTTTTGGGGTGGATTCATGGTATTTGTTTTTTTTTTCTGTTTTTCTGGGGTGATCCCGTTCTTTTTTGGTGTGTTTTTGATGTGTTTTGGGGTCTCCGTTGGGTTTTGTTGGGTTCTTGTTGGTCATCATGTTGGAAAAGTGTAAATTGTGGGTTTTGGAGAATATCAGGTGAGTTTAAGTTTTTCTGGGTGGTGAATCTATGGTTTTGGTTTAATTCTTCTGTTTTTTTAGCGTTTTCTTCTGTTTTTGGGGTGGTCCCATTCTTGTTTGGGGTGTTTTTGACATATTTTGGGGTCTCCGTTGGGTTTTGTTGGGTTCTTGTTGTTCATCATGGTGAAAACGTGTAAATTGTGGGTATTGGAGAACATCAGGTAGGTTTAGGGGGACTTTTGGGGTGGATCAACGGCTTTTAGGGTTTTCTTTCGGTTTTGGGGGTGATCCCGCTTTTTTTTGTGGTGTTTTTGACGTGTTTTGGGGTTTCCGTTGCGTTTCGTTGATTTCCTAATGTGTTTTAAGTTTGTTGGGAGTGGACTTTGGGATTTGGAGAACATCAGGTAGGTTTAGTGTGTTTTTGGGGTGGATCTATGGTTTTGGGGGTTTTCTTTCTTTTTTAGGGGTTATCCTGTTCTTGTTTGGGGTGTTTTCGACTTGTTTTGGGGTCTCCGTTGGGTTTTAGTTGGATTCTCGTTGGTCGTTAAGGTAAATGGGAGTGGATTGTGGGTTTTGAAGAAGATCAGGTGAGTTTAGGGTGGTTTTGCGGGGAAATTCATAGTGTTTGGTGTTTTTTCTTCTGATCCAGTTCTTTTTTGGGGTGTTTTTGAGGTGTTTTTGGGGTTTCCGTTGGGTTTCGTTGAGTTCCTAATGGGTTTTATGGTGGTTGGGAGTGGACATTTGGATTTGGAGAACATCAGGTACGTTTAGAGTGGTTTTGGGATTGGATCCGTGCTTTTTGGGGTTTTCTTTCGTTTTGGGGGGTGATCCTGTTCTTGTTTGGGGTGTTTTGGACGTGTTTTGGGTTCTCCGTTGGGTTTTGTTGGGTTTTCCGTGGTCATCATGCTGGAAAAGTGTAAATTGTTGGTTTTGGAGAACATCAGGTAGGTTTATGAGGACTTCTGGGGCAGATTCATGGTTTTTAGGGTTTTCTTCTGTTGTTTTTCTAGTGATCCAGTTGTTTTTGTCATGTTTTTGACGTGTTTTGGGGTCTCCGTTGGGTTTCATTGGGTTTTTCGTGGTCATCACGGTGGAAAAGTTTAAATTGTGGGTTTTGGAGAACATCAGGTAGATTTAGGGTGTTTTTTGGGTGGATCTATTGTTTTGGAGGATTTTGTTCCAGTTTTGGGGTGATCCAATTCTTTTTTGGGGTGTTTTGGACATGTTTTGGGTTCTCCGTTGGGTTTCGTTGTGTTTTCCGTGGTCATCATGGTGGAAAAGTGTAAATTGTGGGTTTTGGAGAACATCAGGTAGGTTTAGGGGGACTTTTGGGGTGGATTCATGGTATTTGGGGTTTTCTTCTGTTTTTTTTGGGGGGGTGATCGAATTCATTTTTGGGGTGTTTTTGACGTGTTTTGGGGTCTCCGTTGGGTTTTGCTGGGTTCTTGTTGGTCATCATGTTGGAAAAGTGTAAATTGCGGGTTTTGGAGATCATCAGGTAGGTTTACTGTCTTTTTGGGGTGGATCTATGTTTTTGGGGGATTTTCTTCCAGTTTTGGGGGTGATTCCGTTCTTGTCTGGGGTGTTTTTGACGTGTTTTGTGGTCTCTGTTTTGTTTCGTTGTGTTTTCCTTGTTCATTTTGGTGGAAAAGGCTGAATAGTGGGTTTTGGAGAACATCAGGTAGGTTTAGGGTGGTTTTGGGATTTGATCCGTGCTTTTTGGGGATTTTGTTCCAGTTTTGGGGGTGATTCCGTTCTTGTTTGTGGTGTTTTTGATGTGTTTTGGGTTCTCCGTTGGGTTTCGTTGGGTTTTCCGTTGGCATCATGGTGGAAAAGGGTAAATTGTGGGTTTTGGAGAACATCAGGTAGGTTTAGGGGGACTTTTGGGGTGGATTCATGGTATTTGTTTTTTTTTTTCTGTTTTTCTGGGGTGATCCCGTTCTTTTTTGGTGTGTTTTTGATGTGTTTTGGGGTCTCCGTTGGGTTTTGTTGGGTTCTTGTTGGTCATCATGTTGGAAAAGTGTAAATTGTGGGTTTTGGAGAATATCAGGTGAGTTTAAGTTTTTCTGGGTGGTGAATCTATGGTTTTGGTTGAATTCTTCTGTTTTTTTAGCGTTTTCTTCTGTTTTTGGGGTGGTCCCATTCTTGTTTGGGGTGTTTTTGACATTTTGGGGTCTCCGTTGGGTTTTGTTGGGTTCTTGTTGTTCATCATGGTGAAAACGTGTAAATTGTGGGTATTGGAGAACATCAGGTAGGTTTAGGGGGACTTTTGGGGTGGATCAACGGCTTTTAGGGTTTTCTTTCGGTTTTGGGGGTGATCCCGCTTTTTTTTGTGGTGTTTTTGACGTGTTTTGGGGTTTCCGTTGTGTTTCGTTGATTTCCTAATGTGTTTTAAGTTTGTTGGGAGTGGACTTTGGGATTTGGAGAACATCAGGTAGGTTTAGTGTGTGTTTGGGGTGGATCTATGGTTTTGGGGGTTTTCTTTCTTTTTTAGGGGTTATCCTGTTCTTGTTTGGGGTGTTTTCGACTTGTTTTGGGGTCTCCGTTGGGTTTTAGTTGGATTCTCGTTGGTCGTTAGGGTAAATGGGAGTGGATTGTGGGTTTTGAAGAAGATCAGGTGAGTTTAGGGTGGTTTTGCGGGGAAATTCATAGTGTTTGGTGTTTTTTCTTCTGATCCAGTTCTTTTCTGGGGTGTTTTTGAGGTGTTTTTGGGGTTTCCGTTGGGTTTCGTTGAGTTCCTAATGGGTTTTATGGTGGTTGGGAGTGGACATTTGGATTTGGAGAACATCAGGTACGTTTAGAGTGGTTTTGGGATTGGATCCGTGCTTTTTGGGGTTTTCTTTCGTTTTGGGGGGTGATCCTGTTCTTGTTTGGGGTGTTTTGGACGTGTTTTGGGTTCTCCGTTGGGTTTTGTTGGGTTTTCCGTGGTCATCATGCTGGAAAAGTGTAAATTGTTGGTTTTGGAGAACATCAGGTAGGTTTATGAGGACTTCTGGGGCAGATTCATGGTTTTTAGGGTTTTCTTCTGTTGTTTTTCTAGTGATCCAGTTGTTTTTGTCATGTTTTTGACGTGTTTTGGGGTCTCCGTTGGGTTTCATTGGGTTTTTCGTGGTCATCACGGTGGAAAAGTTTAAATTGTGGGTTTTGGAGAACATCAGGTAGATTTAGGGTGTTTTTTGGGTGGATCTATTGTTTTGGAGGATTTTGTTCCAGTTTTGGGGTGATCCAATTCTTTTTTGGGGTGTTTTGGACATGTTTTGGGTTCTCCGTTGGGTTTCGTTGTGTTTTCCGTGGTCATCATGGTGGAAAAGTGTAAATTGTGGGTTTTGGAGAACATCAGGTAGGTTTAGGGGGACTTTTGGGGTGGATTCATGGTATTTGGGGTTTTCTTCTGTTTTTTTTGGGGGGGTGATCGAATTCATTTTTGGGGTGTTTTTGACGTGTTTTGGGGTCTCCGTTGGGTTTTGCTGGGTTCTTGTTGGTCATCATGTTGGAAAAGTGTAAATTGCGGGTTTTGGAGATCATCAGGTAGGTTTACTGTCTTTTTGGGGTGGATCTATGTTTTTGGGGGATTTTCTTCCAGTTTTGGGGGTGATTCCGTTCTTGTCTGGGGTGTTTTTGACGTGTTTTGTGGTCTCTGTTTTGTTTCGTTGTGTTTTCCTTGTTCATTTTGGTGGAAAAGGCTGAATAGTGGGTTTTGGAGAACATCAGGTAGGTTTAGAGTGGTTTTGGGATTTGATCCGTGCTTTTTGGGGATTTTGTTCCAGTTTTGGGGGTGATTCCGTTCTTGTTTGTGGTGTTTTTGATGTGTTTTGGGTTCTCCGTTGGGTTTCGTTGGGTTTTCCGTTGGCATCATGGTGGAAAAGGGTAAATTGCGGGTTTTGGAGAACATCAGGTAGGTTTAGGGGGACTTTTGGGGTGGATTCATGGTATTTGTTTTTTTTTTTTCTGTTTTTCTGGGGTGATCCCGTTCTTTTTTGGTGTGTTTTTGATGTGTTTTGGGGTCTCCGTTGGGTTTTGTTGGGTTCTTGTTGGTCATCATGTTGGAAAAGTGTAAATTGTGGGTTTTGGAGAATATCAGGTGAGTTTAAGTTTTTCTGGGTGGTGAATCTATGGTTTTGGTTGAATTCTTCTGTTTTTTTAGCGTTTTCTTCTGTTTTTGGGGTGGTCCCATTCTTTTTTGGGGTGTTTTTGACATATTTTGGGGTCTCCGTTGGGTTTTGTCGGGTTCTTGTTGTTCATCATGGTGAAAACGTGTAAATTGTGGGTATTGGAGAACATCAGGTAGGTTTAGGGGGACTTTTGGGGTGGATCAACGGCTTTTAGGGTTTTCTTTCGGTTTTGGGGGTGATCCCGCTTTTTTTTGTGGTGTTTTTGACGTGTTTTGGGGTTTCCGTTGCGTTTCGTTGATTTCCTAATGTGTTTTAAGTTTGTTGGGAGTGGACTTTGGGATTTGGAGAACATCAGGTAGGTTTAGTGTGTGTTTGGGGTGGATCTATGGTTTTGGGGGTTTTCTTTCTTTTTTAGGGGTTATCCTGTTCTTGTTTGGGGTGTTTTCGACTTGTTTTGGGGTCTCCGTTGGGTTTTAGTTGGATTCTCGTTGGTCGTTAAGGTAAATGGGAGTGGATTGTGGGTTTTGAAGAAGATCAGGTGAGTTTAGGGTGGTTTTGCGGGGAAATTCATAGTGTTTGGTGTTTTTTCTTCTGATCCAGTTCTTTTTTGGGGTGTTTTTGAGGTGTTTTTGGGGTTTCCGTTGGGTTTCGTTGAGTTCCTAATGGGTTTTATGGTGGTTGGGAGTGGACATTTGGATTTGGAGAACATCAGGTACGTTTAGAGTGGTTTTGGGATTGGATCCGTGCTTTTTGGGGTTTTCTTTCGTTTTTGGGGGTGATCCTGTTCTTGTTTGGGGTGTTTTGGACGTGTTTTGGGTTCTCCGTTGGGTTTTGTTGGGTTTTCCGTGGTCATCATGCTGGAAAAGTGTAAATTGTTGGTTTTGGAGAACATCAGGTAGGTTTATGAGGACTTCTGGGGCAGATTCATGGTTTTTAGGGTTTTCTTCTGTTGTTTTTCTAGTGATCCAGTTGTTTTTGTCATGTTTTTGACGTGTTTTGGGGTCTCCGTTGGGTTTCATTGGGTTTTTCGTGGTCATCACGGTGGAAAAGTTTAAATTGTGGGTTTTGGAGAACATCAGGTAGATTTAGGGTGTTTTTTGGGTGGATCTATTGTTTTGGAGGATTTTGTTCCAGTTTTGGGGTGATCCAATTCTTTTTGGGGGTGTTTTGGACATGTTTTGGGTTCTCCGTTGGGTTTCGTTGTGTTTTCCGTGGTCATCATGGTGGAAAAGTGTAAATTGTGGGTTTTGGAGAACATCAGGTAGGTTTAGGGGGACTTTTGGGGTGGATTCATGGCATTTGGGGTTTTCTTCTGTTTTTTTTGGGGGGGTGATCGAATTCATTTTTGGGGTGTTTTTGACGTGTTTTGGGGTCTCCGTTGGGTTTTGCTGGGTTCTTGTTGGTCATCATGTTGGAAAAGTGTAAATTGCGGGTTTTGGAGAACATCAGGTAGGTTTACTGTCTTTTTGGGGTGGATCTATGTTTTTGGGGGATTTTCTTCCAGTTTTGGGGGTGATTCCGTTCTTGTTTGGGGTGTTTTTGACGTGTTTTGTGGTCTCTGTTTTGTTTCGTTGTGTTTTCCTTGTTCATTTTGGTGGAAAAGGCTGAATAGTGGGTTTTGGAGAACATCAGGTAGGTTTAGGGTGGTTTTGGGATTTGATCCGTGCTTTTTGGGGATTTTGTTCCAGTTTTGGGGGTGATTCCGTTCTTGTTTGTGGTGTTTTTGATGTGTTTTGGGTTCTCCGTTGGGTTTCGTTGGGTTTTCCGTTGGCATCATGGTGGAAAAGGGTAAATTGTGGGTTTTGGAGAACATCAGGTAGGTTTAGGGGGACTTTTGGGGTGGATTCATGGTATTTGTTTTTTTTTTCTGTTTTTCTGGGGTGATCCCGTTCTTTTTTGGTGTGTTTTTGATGTGTTTTGGGGTCTCCGTTGGGTTTTGTTGGGTTCTTGTTGGTCATCATGTTGGAAAAGTGTAAATTGTGGGTTTTGGAGAATATCAGGTGAGTTTAAGTTTTTCTGGGTGGTGAATCTATGGTTTTGGTTGAATTCTTCTGTTTTTTTAGCGTTTTCTTCTGTTTTTGGGGTGGTCCCATTCTTGTTTGGGGTGTTTTTGACATATTTTGGGGTCTCCGTTGGGTTTTGTTGGGTTCTTGTTGTTCATCATGGTGAAAACGTGTAAATTGTGGGTATTGGAGAACATCAGGTAGGTTTAGGGGGACTTTTGGGGTGGATCAACGGCTTTTAGGGTTTTCTTTCGGTTTTGGGGGTGATCCCGCTTTTTTTTTGTGGTGTTTTTGACGTGTTTTGGGGTTTCCGTTGCGTTTCGTTGATTTCCTAATGTGTTTTAAGTTTGTTGGGAGTGGACTTTGGGATTTGGAGAACATCAGGTAGGTTTAGTGTGTGTTTGGGGTGGATCTATGGTTTTGGGGGTTTTCTTTCTTTTTTAGGGGTTATCCTGTTCTTGTTTGGGGTGTTTTCGACTTGTTTTGGGGTCTCCGTTGGGTTTTAGTTGGATTCTCGTTGGTCGTTAAGGTAAATGGGAGTGGATTGTGGGTTTTGAAGAAGATCAGGTGAGTTTAGGGTGGTTTTGCGGGGAAATTCATAGTGTTTGGTGTTTTTTCTTCTGATCCAGTTCTTTTTTGGGGTGTTTTTGAGGTGTTTTTGGGGTTTCCGTTGGGTTTCGTTGAGTTCCTAATGGGTTTTATGGTGGTTGGGAGTGGACATTTGGATTTGGAGAACATCAGGTACGTTTAGAGTGGTTTTGGGATTGGATCCGTGCTTTTTGGGGTTTTCTTTCGTTTTTGGGGGTGATCCTGTTCTTGTTTGGGGTGTTTTGGACGTGTTTTGGGTTCTCCGTTGGGTTTTGTTGGGTTTTCCGTGGTCATCATGCTGGAAAAGTGTAAATTGTTGGTTTTGGAGAACATCAGGTAGGTTTATGAGGACTTCTGGGGCAGATTCATGGTTTTTAGGGTTTTCTTCTGTTGTTTTTCTAGTGATCCAGTTGTTTTTGTCATGTTTTTGACGTGTTTTGGGGTCTCCGTTGGGTTTCATTGGGTTTTTCGTGGTCATCACGGTGGAAAAGTTTAAATTGTGGGTTTTGGAGAACATCAGGTAGATTTAGGGTGTTTTTTGGGTGGATCTATTGTTTTGGAGGATTTTGTTCCAGTTTTGGGGTGATCCAATTCTTTTTTGGGGTGTTTTGGACATGTTTTGGGTTCTCCGTTGGGTTTCGTTGTGTTTTCCGTGGTCATCATGGTGGAAAAGTGTAAATTGTGGGTTTTGGAGAACATCAGGTAGGTTTAGGGGGACTTTTGGGGTGGATTCATGG